>NC_059367.1:3627500-3707500 GCF_019703515.2 Myxocyprinus asiaticus | reverse complement strand
TGTCTGTCTGAAAACTAAAAATACCTGTCTATCTGTCTGTCTGAAACTAAAAATACCTGTCTATCTGTCTGTCTGAAAACTAAAAATATCTGTCTATCTGTCTGTCTGTCTGAAACTAAAAATATCTGTCTGTCTGTCTGTCTGAAAACTAAAAATATCTGTCTATCTGTCTGTCTATCTGAAACTAAAAAAATCTGTCTGTCTGTCTGTCTGAAAACTAAAAATACCTGTCTATCTGTCTGTCTGAAAACTAAAAATACCTGTCTGTCTGTCTGAAAACTAAAAATATCTGTCTATCTGTCTGTCTGTCTGAAACTAAAAATATCTGTCTGTCTGTCTGTCTGAAAACTAAAAATACCTGTCTATCTGTCTGTCTGAAAACTAAAAATATCTGTCTATCTGTCTGTCTATCTGAAACTAAAAAAATCTGTCTGTCTGTCTGTCTGAAAACTAAAAATACCTGTCTATCTGTCTGAAAACTAAAAATATCTGTCTCTGTCTGTCTGAAAACTAAAAATATCTGTCTGTCTGTCTGTCTCTCTGTCTTTCTGAAAACTAAAACTATCTGTCTATCTATCTGTCTGTCTGTCTGAAAACTAAAAATACCTGTCTATCTGTCTGTCTGAAAACTAAAAATATCTGTCTGTCTGTCTGAAAACTAAAAATACCTGTCTGTCTGTCTGAAAACTAAAAATATCTGTCTATCTGTCTGTCTGTCTGAAACTAAAAATATCTGTCTGTCTGTCTGTCTGAAAACTAAAAATACCTGTCTATCTGTCTGTCTGAAAACTAAAAATATCTGTCTATCTGTCTGTCTGTCTATCTGAAACTAAAAAAATCTGTCTGTCTGTCTGTCTGAAAACTAAAAATACCTGTCTATCTGTCTGAAAACTAAAAATATCTGTCTCTGTCTGTCTGAAAACTAAAAATATCTGTCTGTCTGTCTGTCTCTCTGTCTTTCTGAAAACTAAAACTATCTGTCTATCTATCTGTCTGTCTGTCTGAAAACTAAAAATACCTGTCTATCTGTCTGTCTGAAAACTAAAAATATCTGTCTATCTGTCTGTCTGAAAACTAAAAATATCTGTCTATCTGTCTGTCTATCTGAAACTAAAAAAATCTGTCTGTCTGTCTGTCTGAAAACTAAAAATACCTGTCTATCTGTCTGTCTGTCTGAAAACTAAAAATATCTGTCTCTGTCTGTCTGAAAACTAAAAATATCTGTCTGTCTGTCTGTCTCTCTGTCTTTCTGAAAACTAAAACTATCTGTCTATCTATCTGTCTGTCTGTCTGAAAACTAAAAATACTTGTCTATCTGTCTGTCTGAAAACTAAAAATACCTGTCTATCTGTCTGTCTGAAAACTAAAAATATCTGTCTATCTGTCTGTCTGTCTGAAACTAAAAATATCTGTCTGTCTGTCTGTCTGAAAACTAAAAATACCTGTCTATCTGTCTGTCTGAAAACTAAAAATATCTGTCTATCTGTCTGTCTGTCTATCTGAAACTAAAAAAATCTGTCTGTCTGTCTGTCTGAAAACTAAAAAATATCTGTCTCTGTCTGTCTGAAAACTAAAAATATCTGTCTGTCTCTGTCTTTCTGAAAACTAAAACTATCTGTCTATCTATCTGTCTGTCTGTCTGAAAACTAAAAATACCTGTCTATCTGTCTGTCTGAAAACTAAAAATATCTGTCTATCTGTCTGTCTGAAAACTAAAAATATCTGTCTATCTGTCTGTCTATCTGAAACTAAAAAAATCTGTCTGTCTGTCTGTCTGAAAACTAAAAATATCTGTCTGTCTGTCTGTCTGAAAACTAAAAATACCTGTCTATCTGTCTGTCTGAAAACTAAAAATATCTGTCTCTGTCTGTCTGAAAACTAAAAATATCTGTCTGTCTGTCTGTCTCTCTGTCTTTCTGAAAACTAAAAATATCTGTCTATCTGTCTGCCTGTCTGAAAACTAAAAATATCTGTCTGTCTGTCTGTCTGTCTGTCTGAAAACTAAAAATACCTGTCTATCTGTCTGTCTGTCTGTCTTTCTGAAAACTAAAAATATCTGTCTATCTGTGTCTGTCTTTCTGAAAACTAAAAATATCCGTCTATCTGTGTCTGTCTGAAAACTAAAAATATCTGTCTATCTGTCTGTCTGAAAACTAAAAATATCTGTCTATCTGTCTGTCTGTCTGTCTGAAAACTAAAGATATCTGTCTATCTGTCTGCCTGTCTGTCTGCCTTTCTGAAAACTAAAAATATCTATCTGTCTGTCTGTCTGAAAACTAAAAATACCTTTCTATCTGTCTGTCTGTCTGTCTTTCTGAAAACTAAAAATATCTGTCTATCTGTGTCTGTCTTTCTGAAAACTAAAAATATCTGTCTATCTGTCTGTCTGTAAACTAAAAATATCTGTCTATCTGTCTGTCTGAAAACTAAAAATATCTGTCTGTCTGTCTGTCTGCATCTGAAACTAAAAAAATCTGTCTGTCTGTCTGTCTGAAAACTAAAAATACCTGTCTATCTGTCTGAAAACTAAAAATATCTGTCTCTGTCTGTCTGAAAACTAAAAATATCTGTCTGTCTGTCTGTCTCTGTCTTTCTGAAAACTAAAACTATCTGTCTATCTATCTGTCTGTCTGTCTGAAAACTAAAAATATCTGTCTATCTGTCTGTCTGTAAACTAAAAATATCTGTCTATCTGTCTGTCTGAAAACTAAAAATACCTGTCTGTCTGTCTGTCTGTCTGAAATCTAAAAATACCTGTCTGTCTATCTATCTGTCTGTCTGTCTGTCTGAAAACTAAAAATATCTGTCTATCTGTATGTCTGTCAGTCTGAAAACTAAAAATATCTGTCTATCTGTGTCTGTCTTTCTGAAAACTAAAAATATCTGTCTGTCTGTCTGAAAACTAAAAATACCTGTCTGTCTGTCTGTCTGTCTGAAAACTAAAAATATCTGTCTATCTGTCTGTCTGTCTGAAAACTAAAAATATCTGTCTATCTGTCTGTCTGAAAACTAAAAATATCTATCTATCAATATATCTGTCTGAAATCTAAAAAATCTGTCTATCTGTGTCTGTCTGAAAACTAAAAATATCTGTCTGTCTGTCTGTCTGAAAACTAAAAATATCTGTCTATCTGTCTGTCTGTCTTTCTGAAAACTAAAAATATCTGTCTGTCTGTCTGTCTGTCTGAAAACTAAAAATATCTGTCTGTCTGTCTGTCTGAAAACTAAAAATATCTGTCTGTCTATCTGTCTTTCTGAAAACTAAAAATATCTGTCTATCTGTCTGAAAACTAAAAATATCTGTCTATCTGTCTGAAAACTAAAAATTTCTGTCTGTCTGTCTGTCTGAAAACTAAAAATATCTGTCTGTCTGAAAACTAAAAATATCTGTCTATCTGTCTGCCTGTCTGAAAACTAAAAATATCTGTCTGTCTGTCTGTCTGAAAACTAAAAATACCTGTCTATCTGTCTGTCTGTCTGTCTTTCTGAAAACTAAAAATATCTGTCTGTTTGTCTGTCTGTCTGTCTGAAAACTAAAAATACCTGTCTATCTGTCTGTCTGTCTGAAAACTAAAAATATCTGTCTATCTGTCTGTCTGAAAACTAAAAATATCTGTCTGTCTGTCTGAAAACTAAAAATATCTGTCTATCTGTCTGTCTGAAAACTAAAAATATCTGTCTGTCTGTCTGTCTGAAAACTAAAAATATCTGTCTGTCTGTCTATGTGTCTTTCTGTCTGTCTGAAAACTAAAAATATCTGTCTGTCTGTCTGTCTGAAAACTAAAAATATCTGTCTATCTGTCTGTCTGTCTGAAAACTAAAAATATCTGTCTATCTGTCTGTCTGAAAACTAAAAATACCTGTCTATCTGTCTGTCTGAAAACTAAAAATACCTGTCTATCTGTCTGTCTGAAAACTAAAAATATCTGTCTATCTGTCTGTCTGTCTGAAACTAAAAATATCTGTCTGTCTGTCTGTCTGAAAACTAAAAATACCTGTCTATCTGTCTGTCTGAAAACTAAAAATATCTGTCTATCTGTCTGTCTGTCTGAAAACTAAAAATATCTGTCTATCTGTCTGTCTGAAAACTAAAGATATCTGTCTGTCTGTCTGTCTGAAAACTAAAAATACCTGTCTATCTGTCTGCCTGTCTGTCTGCCTTTCTGAAAACTAAAAATATCTGTCTGTCTGTCTGTCTGAAACTAAAAAAATCTGTCTGTCTGTCTGTCTGAAAACTAAAAATACCTGTCTATCTGTCTGAAAACTAAAAAATATCTGTCTCTGTCTGTCTGAAAACTAAAAATATCTGTCTGTCTCTGTCTGAAAACTAAAACTATCTGTCTGTGTCTGTCTGTCTGAAAACTAAAAATACCTGTCTATCTGTCTGTCTGAAAACTAAAAATATCTGTCTATCTGTCTGTCTGTCTGTCTGAAAACTAAAAATATCTGTCTATCTGTCTGTCTGTCTGTCTGAAAACTAAAAATATCTGTCTATCTGTCTGTCTGTCTGTCTGAAAACTAAAAATATCTGTCTATCTGTCTGTCTGAAACTAAAAATATCTGTCTGTCTGTCTGTCTGAAAACTAAAAATACCTGTCTGTCTATCTATCTGTCTGTCTGTCTGTCTGAAAACTAAAAATACCTGTATATCTGTCTGTCTGAAAACTAAAAATATCTGTCTATCTGTCTGTCTATCTGAAACTAAAAAAATCTGTCTATCTGTCTGTCTGAAAACTAAAAATACCTGTCTATCTGTCTGTCTGAAACTAAAAATACCTGTCTATCTGTCTGTCTGAAAACTAAAAATATCTGTCTATCTGTCTGTCTGTCTGAAACTAAAAATATCTGTCTGTCTGTCTGTCTGAAAACTAAAAATATCTGTCTATCTGTCTGTCTATCTGAAACTAAAAAAATCTGTCTGTCTGTCTGTCTGTCTGAAAACTAAAAATACCTGTCTATCTGTCTGTCTGAAAACTAAAAATACCTGTCTGTCTGTCTGAAAACTAAAAATATCTGTCTATCTGTCTGTCTGTCTGAAACTAAAAATATCTGTCTGTCTGTCTGTCTGTCTGTCTGAAAACTAAAAATACCTGTCTATCTGTCTGTCTGAAAACTAAAAATATCTGTCTATCTGTCTGTCTGTCTGTCTGAAAACTAAAAATACCTGTCTATCTGTCTGTCTGAAAACTAAAAATATCTGTCTGTCTGTCTGTCTGTCTGTCAAAACTAAAAATATCTGTCTATCTGTCTGTCTGAAACTAAAAATATCTGTCTGTCTGTCTGAAAACTAAAAATATCTGTCATCTATCTATCTGTCTGTCTGTCTGAAAACTAAAAATACCTGTCTATCTGTCTGTCTGAAAACTAAAAATATCTGTCTATCTGTCTGTCTGTCTGTCTGAAAACTAAAAATATCTGTCTGTCTGTCTGTCTGAAAACTAAAAATACCTGTCTATCTGTCTGAAAACTAAAAATATCTGTCTCTGTCTGTCTGAAAACTAAAAATATCTATCTGTCTGTCTGTCTGTCTGTCTGTCTGAAAACTAAAAATACCTTTCTATCTGTCTGTCTGTCTGTCTTTCTGAAAACTAAAAATATCTATCTGTCTGTCTGTCTGTCTGTCTGAAAACTAAAAATACCTTTCTATCTGTCTGTCTGTCTGTCTTTCTGAAAACTAAAAATATCTGTCTATCTGTGTCTGTCTTTCTGAAAACTAAAAATATCTGTCTATCTGTCTGTCTGTAAACTAAAAATATCTGTCTATCTGTCTGTCTGTCTGTCTGAAAACTAAAAATATCTGTCTATCTGTCTGTCTGTAAACTAAAAATATCTGTCTATCTGTCTGTCTGTCTGTCTGAAAACTAAAAATACCTGTCTGTCTGTCTGTCTGAAATCTAAAAATACCTGTCTGTCTATCTATCTGTCTGTCTGTCTGTCTGAAAACTAAAAATATCTGTCTATCTGTCTGTCTGTCTGTCTGAAAACTAAAAATATCTGTCTATCTGTGTCTGTCTTTCTGAAAACTAAAAATATCTGTCTATCTGTCTGTCTGTCTGAAAACTAAAAATACCTGTCTGTCTGTCTGTCTGTCTGAAAACTAAAAATATCTGTCTATCTGTCTGTCTGTCTGAAATCTAAAAATAATTGTCTGTCTATCTATCTGTCTGTCTGAAAACTAAAAATATCTGTCTATCTGTCTGTCTGAAAACTAAAAATATCTGTCTATCTGTCTGTCTGAAAACTAAAAATATCTGTCTGTCTGTCTGTCTGAAAACTAAAAATACCTGTCTATCTGTCTGTCTGAAAACTAAAAATATCTGTCTCTGTCTGTCTGAAAACTAAAAATATCTGTCTGTCTGTCTGTCTCTCTGTCTTTCTGAAAACTAAAACTATCTGTCTATCTATCTGTCTGTCTGTCTGAAAACTAAAAATACCTGTCTATCTGTCTGTCTGAAAACTAAAAATATCTATCTGTCTGTCTGTCTGAAAACTAAAAATACCTGTCTATCTGTCTGTCTGAAAACTAAAAATATCTGTCTATCTGTCTGTCTGTCTGAAACTAAAAATATCTGTCTGTCTGTCTGTCTGTCTGTCTGAAAACTAAAAATACCTGTCTATCTGTCTGTCTGAAAACTAAAAATATCTGTCTATCTGTCTGTCTGTCTATCTGAAACTAAAAAAATCTGTCTGTCTGTCTGTCTGAAAACTAAAAATACCTGTCTGTCTATCTATCTGTCTGTCTGAAAACTAAAAATACCTGTCTATCTGTCTGTCTGAAAACTAAAAATATCTGTCTATCTGTCTGTCTGTCTGTCTGAAAACTAAAAATATCTGTCTATCTGTCTGTCTGTCTGTCTGAAAACTAAAAATATCTGTCTATCTGTCTGTCTGAAACTAAAAATATCTGTCTGTCTGTCTGAAAACTAAAAATACCTGTCTGTCTATCTATCTGTCTGTCTGTCTGTCTGAAAACTAAAAATACCTGTATATCTGTCTGTCTGAAAACTAAAAATATCTGTCTATCTGTCTGTCTATCTGAAACTAAAAAAATCTGTCTGTCTGAAAACTAAAAATACCTGTCTATCTGTCTGTCTGTCTGAAAACTAAAAATACCTGTCTATCTGTCTGTCTGTCTGAAAACTAAAAATATCTGTCTATCTGTCTGTCTGAAAACTAAAAATACCTGTCTATCTGTCTGTCTGAAAACTAAAAATATCTGTCTATCTGTCTGTCTGTCTGTCTGAAAACTAAAAATATCTGTCTATCTGTCTGTCTGTCTGTCTGAAAACTAAAAATACCTGTCTATCTGTCTGTCTGAAAACTAAAAATATCTGTCTATCTGTCTGTCTGTCTGTCTGAAAACTAAAAATACCTGTCTATCTGTCTGTCTGAAAACTAAAAATATCTGTCTGTCTGTCTGTCTGTCTGTCTGAAAACTAAAAATATCTGTCTATCTGTCTGTCTGAAACTAAAAATATCTGTCTGTCTGTCTGAAAACTAAAAATACCTGTCTGTCTATCTATCTGTCTGTCTGTCTGTCTGAAAACTAAAAATACCTGTCTATCTATCTGTCTGAAAACTAAAAATATCTGTCTATCTGTCTGTCTATCTGAAACTAAAAAAATCTGTCTGTCTGTCTGTCTGAAAACTAAAAATACCTGTCTATCTGTCTGAAAACTAAAAATATCTGTCTCTGTCTGTCTGAAAACTAAAAATATCTGTCTGTCTGTCTGTCTCTCTGTCTTTCTGAAAACTAAAACTATCTGTCTATCTATCTGTCTGTCTGTCTGAAAACTAAAAATACCTGTCTATCTGTCTGTCTGAAAACTAAAAATATCTGTCTGTCTGTCTGAAAACTAAAAATATCCTGTCTGTCTGTCTGAAAACTAAAAATATCTGTCTATCTGTCTGTCTGTCTGAAACTAAAAATATCTGTCTGTCTGTCTGTCTGAAAACTAAAAATACCTGTCTATCTGTCTGTCTGAAAACTAAAAATATCTGTCTATCTGTCTGTCTGTCTATCTGAAACTAAAAATATCTGTCTGTCTGTCTGTCTGAAAACTAAAAATACCTGTCTATCTGTCTGAAAACTAAAAATATCTGTCTCTGTCTGTCTGAAAACTAAAAATATCTGTCTGTCTGTCTGTCTCTCTGTCTTTCTGAAAACTAAAACTATCTGTCTATCTATCTGTCTGTCTGTCTGAAAACTAAAAATACCTGTCTATCTGTCTGTCTGAAAACTAAAAATATCTGTCTATCTGTCTGTCTGAAAACTAAAAATATCTGTCTATCTGTCTGTCTATCTGAAACTAAAAAAATCTGTCTGTCTGTCTGTCTGAAAACTAAAAATACCTGTCTATCTGTCTGTCTGTCTGAAAACTAAAAATATCTGTCTATCTGTCTGTCTGAAAACTAAAAATACCTGTCTATCTGTCTGTCTGAAAACTAAAAATATCTGTCTATCTGTCTGTCTGTCTGTCTGAAAACTAAAAATATCTGTCTATCTGTCTGTCTGTCTGTCTGAAAACTAAAAATACCTGTCTATCTGTCTGTCTGAAAACTAAAAATATCTGTCTATCTGTCTGTCTGTCTGTCTGAAAACTAAAAATACCTGTCTATCTGTCTGTCTGAAAACTAAAAATATCTGTCTGTCTGTCTGTCTGTCTGTCTGAAAACTAAAAATATCTGTCTGTCTGTCTGTCTGAAAACTAAAAATATCTGTCTGTCTGTCTGAAAACTAAAAATATCTGTCTGTCTATCTATCTGTCTGTCTGTCTGTCTGAAAACTAAAAATACCTGTCTATCTATCTGTCTGAAAACTAAAAATATCTGTCTGTCTGTCTGTCTATCTGAAACTAAAAAAATCTGTCTGTCTGAAAACTAAAAATACCTGTCTGTCTGTCTGTCTATCTGTCTGTCTGAAAACTACAAATATCTGTCTGTCTATCTGTCTGTCTTTCTGAAAACTACAAATATCTGTCTGTCTGTCTGTCTGAAAACTACAAATATCTGTCTGTCTATCTGTCTGTCTTTCTGAAAACTAAAAATACCTGTCTGTCTGTCTGTCTATCTGTCTTTTCGAAAACTAAAAATATCCGTCCATCGATCTATCTATCTATCTATCATCTTTACTGTCTCCAGATGGTTACACCACTTTTATTTCACTTTAACCCCGCAGAAAAAAATATCAAAATGACTTTGATGAACATGTTTTCAATGTATCAGTTTATAGTATAGGTGTATTCAAGTAATTGTTTTGTGTGAACTGCACTTTTAATGTAATTTTGAATAATTTAATAGATCTGGGCAACCCCCCCCCCCCAAAAAAAAGAAATGCGTGTCACATCCTTTACCTTTACTAACAATACATGTGTGATTCTATATGTACTATTACAAACCAGCTGAGAAAATGTACATTTATAGGTAACTAACTACCATTGGCAGCATTTTACCATTATTCTTTCATCAATTTCTTAGCTTAATGATTTTAATCACAATTGATTTAAAAATATATTTTTTAATAATTATAATTAGTCCCCACAGACGGTTCTGTGATGATAAAAACAATTTCTTCAATAAGGCTAAACTGAAAATGAGTAACTGCTGACACCATAGAAGTGTGACAAAGATTTGAGAATTATAGAAAATTACGAGACTCATTCACTTTCAAGGTTTTCAATTTATATAATCTTTTCAAATAGGAAACAGTTTAAAAGCTCTTTTTTTTTTTTTTTGGACAAGAAAGTCAAGTTAAATGTAAATGTATGTGTAAATTGTCAATGAACTCCAAGAGTGTGGCTGTGGACATTTAAGTTGTTTTATTATCTGTTAAAATTGTTGTTGTGGTTGTTGTTTAAGTTACAAAGTTACATTCCATTTTATAGATAGAGATGATTAAGGCTTAAAATATAATATAAATATTAAATTGGGCTTTCATTTCTTTACACTAACTTTAATGTTTCAATTGATTTATTTTCACCTTAGCTATAAGTAATGAAATACATCGCCATTTAATTTAATTTACTTGATTTCATTATTTAATTATAATGATGTAATGTATTATTTTTATTTATTTATATGACATTTTTGCAACATTTACTGTAGAATGACTCATAAGATCTACAGTATATGTAGTACTTACACTTCATTTTATTCTACATTTTCAAACATATTTACATGTGTTAATTAACCCTCACCTCCTGCTAGAACCGGTCCTCTGAAGTTCTCCAGACTCTCGCACCAGACTGCCCTTACAGCAGATCACCCGCAGTTTGTTCTGGTATGAGGAGGCCAGGTAGATGGCACCAGACGATATAGCCGGACCCAAGTACCGCGGGTTAGGTATGTCCAGGTGTACGAGACCGGGAGGCCTGTTTTACAGAGAATTCAGTGTTACTCTTTTACATTTTAAAAGAATATTTGTGGCTTTTTACAGCTTTAGCATGTTGAGTTCCTACCCAAGAGCTGCGTGTCCCTGAATCTCAATAACATCCAGTGAATTAAAGTAAGTGACAAACAGATACGGCTCTCTGAACGCTGTGAAACAGACAGATGCTGAAGTTAGCGATCCTAACGGTTTCGTTTTACAAGCTCATCATTATGTTCTTTAAAACTGATGTGAAGAAAACATGGTTACCAAACGTCAGAGGAAGTCGACTCCACTTGATATCATCAGGGCGACTTCTGTGCCCGTAACCATCCACAAACACTCCAATCTCTGTAATCACAATCAGAAATCTTTTTGGATGAATAATAATAAAATTTCCAATGACTCCAAAAATCTTTATTCATTGGAATACAATTTTTTCCCTAGCTACTAACAATATGCATAAAGCACTATAAATTGAATTTAATTCTGACATTAACAGTAGTTAGTATGCCAGTCCAAACATCCCTATGCAGGTCATGTAATCAACATTATACTGTATTAATAATTCCATGGAAAAAGATCTGTGTGCAAATCAGATGGTGTGCTGGTATCTGACCGTGGAAGCAGAGCAGATATTCCTCCTTCTGTGGAGTGCTGGACACCTGGACGATGGCGATGGGGAAACTGTGAGAGGATCCAGTGAACACAGCTGACGCCAGCGACACGTCATTCTTGTCCAGAAACTCTGCCAAAAACAGCCAATCACTGATTACAGGATGCACAATTAGAAATTATAAGTGTCTTACCATGTTCTCACAAATGGCCTGCCAGCTGGTCCTAACCAGATATCTTTATGGAAATATGCAAATGTGAAATGCCTGCAATATGATTGCTGATTCCTTGTCAATAACATGCCAATCAAATCTATATCCCTTATGACACATTAGATTCTGGTTTGGGCTTGTTCTGAATCACTAAAAGTAAGTTTTCAACTTTTTTTTTTTTTAACTTACAGACTTTTTGATTGTGAAAACTCCACACAAGATTGTATTTTGAAAATCCCCCATTGACTTTGACTGTTCGGCCATGATTATGTTTTTTATTTTTTATTACCAATCTATTTTCCATCTATATTGCATATTACTATGAATGTCTCTATCATCCTCTGCTTAAACTTGGGTTTACAGCTTTTTAAACTAAACTAAACCTCAAACATATTAACTATAAAACACTATGTTTTGCAACCTTGCAAGCACTGGTATAGAGCACAATAGTGCCCGCTCACTATTTAAAAAAAAAAGTTAATGGGCATGGCCATGAAGTTTTAGTATTTTCGTACAAGCATGCGGTAAGTGTTGGCACAAGTGGGTTTGCCGGGCGCAAGGCGCTAATCGGGTCAAGCGCAATTTAATTCGGAGGTTCTTCTCCGGCTATTGCAGCGCCTGGGTACTATTATATAGTCCATTCCTGGTAAGCACCAGTGATATAAACAAAGACAGTACATTCATAAGAAGTTAGTAGTGTAAATGTACTTTATGCAATTTATTATAAGAATAGAAATATGGATTTATATTATATTGTGCATTAACCGCGTCCTTTTATATGCATGGGAAATGTGGTTCAGGATATGGATGTAGGTTAAATTTTAGAGAATGTAGGTGTTATTAATCATTTTAATTTACTGACACACAAACCATGGCTAGTTTTAATAGTGATTGTATCAGCACACACTTCACTTCTACCGGTTGATATTGATTTAGAAAAAATAAATTCATTTATTGAAGCACGAAAAAAATTAAACCCAAATTGTTTCTAAATTCAAATTACACTTCTAACGAAACGAAAACATAATAAAAATAATAAAGTGGTCAAAAAAATCATACCAAATCTGAACATTTTACTCGAAATACTTCCACCGACCCCTTTTGCATTGACTTAAAAATCACTCTACGACAACAGGTGGAAAATTACCAATACAAATTAGATCATAAATACAATTGTAAATAAAAACATAATAATAATAATAATTGAAAAATAAACCATGACCTTTAAATAGTTTAACACAATTCTCATACATTTTTGTTTCATGGAAAGGCTATTGTGAGGGACATAATTTGATGTTCCACCATAGTTTGGACATGAACTTTATTACCACCTGCTGGTGAAATCTCCAAACTGTTGATGCAGGAACTTAATTTGGACTTTGTGCTGAGATAAGACGATGTATTGAAACGTCTTAGCGCAATGACCTCGGGAAAATAGCAAATTGTGCTTTGCGCCACTTCATTAACATACAGTACACCCACAGTTTGCGTGTATACACCCACAGATAGCGCAAACACTCCCATCTGCGCCCACTTGTGCTTTGCGCTGGCACGAAAATTGCGCTTAGAATTAGCGCTCTCACAAAAATTGGATAAGACGTACCGCACGGTTGTAGCGCTTTGCTTTGCACACTTACAAAAATAGAGCCCAGTGTCTTTAATGAGGGAATGAACTACAATCCCATGGAGCATTGCGAATGATTTAATTGAATTACAAACTATGTAAAAATGTAAACTATTGATTTAAAGTAGCTGATTATGAGTACAGAAACAATATATTGGAAGTTTATTGGAAAATATTCGAGATGCACCGATGCCAGTCTTTGAAGACTGATGCTAGGTGTGGGAATATTTAGGCACCTTACGATTCAAATGATTCCTGATACATGTACATGTTCTTCTTATTGATTTTCTCTGCTATGCAATGGCAAAACACAGTAACTTCACATTTGGACCAAAATCGAGACTATTCATTTTGGAACCAGACTGTTGCGCTCTCTTATCAAAATCTAAATGTAGTTGAGATATCAGGGATGGGTTTTTTTTCTCAATAGTGCTGTAGATTCATATGGACTTGAGCATTAAAAACAATTATTGATGTACCTACCATCCAGAACGCACTGCTTCATCTCAATCTCGTAGAATTTATTGGTACCGATGATGATGCTGTAGCTCGTGAAGTGAATGCAGTTGCACGGCTCCAGTGTTTCAATCTCCTGAGAGAGAGACAGATCATTAGGGGTGTGCCTGTTTCTCAGGGGAGGTCATTAAGGTCGCACCAGAAGGCAACAACAAGTCAAACATCTAATCTGTTTAAAGGAGTTATATTTTGTTGCAAAATTTAACAAAGATAAAAATAAATATTGCACTGAAAGACTTTCGACTTGAGTTTTGATACAATCTGTTTGATCACGTTTTTGTCGACTAATGGCTTTTAACTATTCTGTGTAAATGACAAATGTTCTCAAACATTGCTTACCTTACGGATGCAGAATTTGTTGAGATTGTCATTGTAGCGTAGAATCGTGACTTTATTTGGCATTGCTGCACAAATGCATGGACCATTTTCTATCTAAAGTGAGAAAAAGTGCAAAAAAAAACCCCAAACTTTTTACAAGTCACACCAAAGGGCATGACGTAACACAATACACTAAAAATATCCTGAGTGGAAGATGTAATGTAGTGAAACACTGCAGTCTTACCCTGCCTGCGGCGAACAGATGACAGCCCTTCACTGTCTCAAAGATATACGGCATGATCTCAGGCAGTGTGGGGAGGTGAGACTGAGACAAAGACTGTTTCACCTTCTTAATCTCTACCAAACACAACGCCCGTTCATCTCCTACATGGCAAAACGTCATTATATGGACCACACTGAATTATCAAGACTAACTTCTGAAGATGTACCAGACACATTTATGCAAAGTGACTCAATTACAGGTTCAGTCCAACTGGAGTAACCTGAGGTCAAGTCAATAAAATCTTGAGGTCAATAAAAGAGCATCACAACTCAAGATGTAGATATTTTTGAAAAATGTAAATGCATCCATTGCAGAAATGTACTGTAGCAATACTATGATACAGTTATACAGCCATTGTTGCAGAATTTTTGCTCACCCACGATCATTAGCAGCTTTTCATGTTCTTTGATAATGTGGATCTGGAACACGGATCCCAGACCAGGAATGTGAGCGAGGGAGTTTTTGATCACGTTCAGGGCGTAGAGACCCTCTTCAGATCCCACCAACACAATCTGAGGATTCAGAAACAAAATAACCAGATGATAGTGTGTAAGACAAAATATCGACTGAGAATGTAAACTCTGATACTGGGGGATGCACAGTATCGGTACTGGCCCATATTAGCATTTCTAATTTTTTTTATCGGCATCAGTCTATATTGGCTGATACTGAAAGCATATAATATGAAGGTTAACTTTTGACATTAACAAATATACAGAGCTCCCTTAGGCTTTGAGGACAGGGCATGAATGTTTTTACTGAAATAGTTTTGCGAGCATTTGCAATAAATTGGCCATGGTTTTTACTATAGTAACCATATTTTTACCATGATATTCATAGTGAAACCATAATAATAATACAGGAAAAGGAAAACTATTGTAATAATAATCAAGATTATGTGGTTATTGCAGTTTTACTACAAATATTGTAGTAAAACTATACTAACCACAAGATTAACCATGGTTAATCTATAGTAAAACCATGGTTACTACAGTATATTGATACAGTATACTGAATTACAGTTTACAATATTATTATAGTAAAAACATTGTTTCTGCCAAAAAACACAGTTATTACAATCACAGTTACTACAGTATTACTATAGTAAAAAATATGGTTTCTGCCAAAAAACAAAACAAAAACAAAACATGGAACTATCATGGTTACTACTATAATAAAGCCATGGTTTTACTACAGTAACCATACTTTTCGTTTTCCTATATTATTATTATGGTCTCACTACTAATATCATGTTAAAATATGGTTACTGAAGTCAAAGCATGGTGAATTTATTGCGAGGGAACGCAAAATTTATCGCGAGGGAATGTAAACTATTGTGAGGGAACGCAAAACTTATTGCGAGGGAATGCAAACTATTGCGGGGGAACGCAAAACTTATTGTGAGGGAACACAAACTATTGCGAGGGAATGCAAAACTTATTGCGAGGGAACGCAAACTATTGCGAGGGAATGCAAAACTTATTGCGAGGGAATGCAAACTATTGCGAGGGAACACAAACTATTGCGAGGGAACGCAAAACTTATTGCGAGGGAACGCAAACTATTGTGAGGGAACGCAAAACTTATTGCGAGGGAACGCAAACTATTGCGAGGGAACGCAAAACTTATTGCGAGGGAACGCAAAACTATTGCGAGGGAATGCAAAACTTATTGCGAGGGAATGCAAACTATTGTGAGGGAACGCAAACTATTGCGAGGGAATGCAAAACTTATTGCGAGGGAACGCAAACTATTGTGAGGGAACGCAAACTATTGCGAGGGAATGCAAAACTTATTGCGAGGGAATGCAAACTATTGTGAGGGAACGCAAACTATTGTGAGGGAACGCAAACTATTGCGAGGGAATGCAAAACTTATTGCGAGGGAATGCAAACTATTGTGAGGGAACGCAAACTATTACGAGGGAACGCAAACTATTGTGAGGGAACGCAAACTATTGCGAGGGAACGCAAACTATTGCGAGGGAATGCAAAACTTATTGCGAGGGAACGCAAACTATTGTGAGGGAATGCAAACTATTGCGAGGGAACGCAAACTATTGCGAGGGAATGCAAAACTTATTGCGAGGGAACGCAAACTATTGCGAGGGAAAGCAAAACTTATTGCGAGGGAACGCAAAACTTATTGCGAGGGAATGCAAACTATTGCGAGGGAACGCAAACTATTGCGAGGGAATGCAAAACTTATTGCGAGGGAACGCAAACTATTGTGAGGGAATGCAAACTATTGCGAGGGAATGCAAAACTTATTGCGAGGGAACGCAAACTATTGCGAGGGAACGCAAACTATTACGAGGGAACGCAAACTATTGCGAGGGAATGCAAAACTTATTGCGAGGGAACGCAAACTATTGTGAGGGAAAGCAAAACTTATTGCGAGGGAACGCAAACTATTGCGAGGGAATGCAAAACTTATTGCGAGGGAACGCAAACTATTGCGAGGGAAAGCAAAACTTATTGCGAGGGAACGCAAAACTTATTGCGAGGGAATGCAAACTATTGTGAGGGAACGCAAAACTTATTGCGAGGGAACGCAAAACTTATTGCGAGGGAACGCAAAACTTATTGCTAGGGAACGCAAAACTTATTGAGAGGGAATGCAAACTATTGCGGGGGAACACAAACTATTGTCTATACCAGGTTACAAAAGAATTAAACAGTAATCCATCTTTTCTGCTGTATATTATACTGTTTTGATGTCTGATTTCACTTGACAACAGACAAAAAAAGTCTGTTTATAATTATCGCCATCATTTATCAGTTATCGGCCATCACAGAAAAACAATTATCGCCATTTACTATCTGCCAAAAGTTCTCTATCCTTGCATCAGTGATATGTTCCTTTTCATCAAGTACTTTTAGAAAATAATGTATGAGCAATAAAATGAGCCACATTTTAATATTGAAAAATTAGTTTTGAATACAGTGTCATCATGTATGTATGTGTTTTGCAGTGATGCAGTTACCTGATCAGTCAGGGGTAGAGTGCAGTTAATATCCAACCTGTCATCACCCTCCAGCTTTAGTAAAGAGTTACCCAACAATTTCTGTACATGACCAAAAAACACCAGCGCTACCATGTGAGCAAGATTTAAAAAAATTAATAAACAGTGTAAACATCTGGTTCAGCCAAATAGAACAATCTATTTTTATAATGTATTATCAAGATGCTGTCAATTTAAATATAATCATATTTTCTGTTTATAATGATCTGTTAGCAAAAGGTTTTGGTACAGCCTCAGAATTTATGTGCACCTTAACCAATGGAAAAATGTGTCCATAGTCTACACTTGTAAACTTGAGTCTGTCTGGTTCTGTCTCTCACCGCATCAGCTTCAGCTTTCTCTCTCGAGCCGCGGCTGCTTGCCACGATAGCTTCCAGTACGGCCACCCAACGCTGTTTCTCTGAGAAGCCGGAGGTCATGAGGTACAGGGTCTGACCGGGCCAACATGTCGACTGCGGAGACGACTCCAACTTTAGCACATACTGTACATCTGAGCACACACAAACATGTGGGTTAAGAGTTTGTACACTTTACATTTACAGGAAAAACAAAAACAAAACATAATTTCACAACATCAGCTTTCTGACTTTCAGAATCCATTTGGGCAGATTACAGTGTGACTGTCTAGTTATCAAAAAACAGTAAACCATCACCTATATTTTCTTGCCTTCTCATCCCTCCTCCTCAGGTCTGTAAAAACTTACTGTGGTGGTACCATGGTACAGTGATGGGAATACCATGGTAATGAATGATTATCATATTCATGTGTCATGGTATTTACATGGCAATCCAAGGTACTTTAAAGAATTCCATGGTAATACCATGATGGCATGTCAAGAAAAAAAGAAAGAAAAAAACTTTATAATAGGGTGCTTTTTAGTACTTTGGAAAATAAACAAATAAATGGAATAAAAAGCTATTTTAGCTCATAAATATTAGAAATGTGCAATAATAAAAAGTGCAATCAATGAATATCCCACATAAAGCATGTCACCTGATTTGGCTGTGTTTGGCACCTCAGATGTACCAACAGCAGAGTGAACCGTCACCTCTCCATCAGACAAACACAACTCAAACTCATCCAGCGGCTTCACTGACTCTGAAAAGATCATACATAATTAAATTATGACTCTAAACAGTCCACAGTTTTGTTGTAGCATGCTGTGTGCAAACAGCACCAATGCATATTGGAAAAAGTATAAAAATGTCTGCAGACCGTCTCTTGGTTCTGTCTCGTATGTGATGACTTTACATCCGTCCAGAACCACATACTTCCTCTCCCAGCCCTGACCACGCTTGCCGTTTCTGCAGGAAAACAACCACCAACATTCAGAGTTCAGGCATACGATGCATCTTATAAATAGATGCATAACAGGGTTGCTGCAGAGTTTAAATTTAAGACCTTTATTTAAGGCCTGAACAAATAAAATAAATATTGTATGTCCAAACCAGAACAAACCCAAACAATCTTAAAATAAATAATGTATCACAGATTATTTTACTTAAACAGGGTGATGCACACACACACATAATACATCAAAACATACAAATAAGAGGTTCTGCTGATATGATAATAATGTGTTAAAGAAAGGCAATAACAGATTACTCTGCTTTTAATCAGTTTCAGTTTTTTAAATTAACAGTTTATATTGAATGTGTTAAAAAATGTTATTAATCTTTTCTTCCTGTGATGGGGCGGGTCAGACAGAGGCCACAAGAAACCACATTTAATTAAATCCCAGATGTGGTTTATTGTGCAAACAAAATATGTACCAATAATTACAAGAATTATTATTATTATTATTATTTTTTTTTTTATGCATAACATGGGACTTTTAATAATAAACAAGCCGGGGACTCTTATTTTGAAATGTGCTTCACTGCTTCCAGCTGCCCACACAAACAGATAAGGGAAATAAAATATGCACAATAATCTACAAGGTATTACAATATAAACAATTTAGTAAATATTTGTATTATTTATTAACAGTAGATCATCAGTGACCGCTTCTCATAGATGTCTGATACTGTTTGTGAACCGTACCGCAACCGCTGGAAACACTGTATCACGAGCTCCCCGCATGCTTGAAGTATGTGCAACAGTGCCGCATTTTCAATTTGAAGCGTGCACATTAGGCCACATTGTGATTCCTGTCTATCCGTCTCCAAATTTAAGACCTCTTTAAATGATCATTAAGACTTTTGTTATACCATTAAAGATATTTAAGACATTTTATGACCCGAGGGAACCCTGTGTTAAAGTTGAAATGTGTCATTTCTGCAACACTGGCGTCATCAAACGGAATTGCAAAAATAATCACTGTTTTCAATCAGACTCCAGAAAACTCCTTCCACTGGTTGTACAAACAAATAGGTCTGCCCCAAACTCACACTGTTGGTCAAACTGATGTAGTTGCATTGGTCTGGATGAGCCACTCAAACAAACAGAGGAATGTTTTGATAGCACCACTGTTACACTTTCTGGTGAAATCAACCTACAAGTTGTTCACTTACAGTTCACTCTACATATTAAGCTGGGATACAAGAAAGAAGTTTAACTTTGGAAAATGTACACACATCAAGCCTTAGCTAAATTTACACATAGAAAACAGAAATAAAAAAGGGAAAAGAAAAACAAAGGGCAACCCCATTAGCATTTCAATGACTGCTAAAAACAATTTCCAAATGAGCTGAACTCAACACCACTAGAACTAGAACTACTTCCTCGTGCCAGCAAGGTCTTTGAAAGCAGCGTCACTGACCACTTCATAATAAATCAGAAACAAACCTGAACGTTAAACTACTTCATTATACAATTATACAAATTACGCATGCAATTATACCAAATTAACACCCTTGATGTCAACCAGTCAAAATCAAGAATTAGACCATGCTGTGGTAAATTCATAGAAATATTCAACCTCTCTTTATTATGGACATAAGGTCATGTGCTCACCTGGGCTGTTTGAGCCATCCCTCCAGTCTCATGTGTCCACCAGCGTCCTTCAGACCGGAGATGCTGCCCTTCTCCCTGCACAGAGCCTCAGACAGGTGCAGGGCATACTCAGTGGGCACGCCGCAGGTGGCTGGCAGGTAGGGTGAGCATTTCGGGTGGCACAAAGCATGACATTCTGAAGCAGGAGAGAGAAGATGGTTAAACAAATGGCATAGAGACAGGCCCAACATCTGCAGTTAACCCGCAATGACCCAAGGAGGAACAGGAGAAAAGATTGATACACTCACAAAAAGTGATGCTTTAATCGGATGGTAATACGTACAATTATATACTTTGGTAATGAATGATTACCATATTCATATAACAAGGTATTTACATGGTATTTCAAGGTATAGAACTGCATTTAGGGATGCACTGCTACAAAAATGAGTGGTGGTGGTGTAGTGGACTAAAGCACTGAACTGGTAAGTGGAAGGTTGTTGATTCAATCCCCACAGCCATCACCATTGTGTCCTTGAGCAAGGCACTTAACTCCAGGTTGCTCCAGGGGTATTGTCCCTGTAATCAGTGCACTATAAGTTGCTTTGGATAAAAGCATCTGCCAAATGCATAAATGTAAAATTGGTGTGCTAATACGATGTCTGATTATTTAGAACAACATACTGATACCAATAGTTTGCTAGTTTTGCTACTTTATGCTACCTTGTTTTAAATGACTGATAATTAACTACACAACTTCAAAAGAAATTTAAATAAATAACTTTATTCTCTATTAGAGGTGGACTGATAGTGGATTTTACCGATACTGATAACTAAGGTGGTGAAAAAAGCCAATTAATCGTATAGAAAAACCAATAGTTGTAAAAATCAATTCATATAATGTAAAATAATAATAATAATAATAATAATAATAATTCTTAGTCTTTACTTACTATTATTGGCAAAGACATAGAAGCAACAAGAGACAAAATAATGAAATTACCACATGCAGTTTATAGTGCAGCCAAAATTACAATAATAAGAAAAATAATTAATAAGAAGAAAAAAATGATTTTCTTACATAAACTTCAACTATAAACAAAAAATACACTTATTTCAGGACTCTTATTTTGAAATGACATTGACTCCGTTACAATGCTCTATAGTTAAATATTTACCAAATTAAACAATTTAGCCAATATATTCAGCAGATTAAGGATTCTGTATGTATATACAGTATATATATATATATATATATATATATATATATATATATATATATATATATTTCACCAGATGAGATTATGTATTAATATTCACAATATATGAAGTTGGAGACAAGATGTGCTGATGGGGCATGTTTCTATACATTCGCATTTTTCTTTGCATGCCCTCACAACAATTTAGAACACTTGATTCATCTAGTCAAAATTACAAAATATGCATTCATGTAAGGATAAAAATATGGACGAATATAGTCAATGATGAAAGATTTAGATCCCCACGAGGTGTCGGTGATTGTTTTTATTTCACCTTTTATTTTCAACTATCAGCATCGATTTTGCAGATAAGCGATAGTTCCAAAAAGCAACTATCTGCACCGATTAACACTGTGTAAATATATATATATATATATATATATATAAAATAATATTATTATTTATTTATTTTTTTGGGGGGGGGTAGTAAGTGTTATTTCCTAATTGCTTATGCCTCAAAATTATAGAAAATGGCTATTATATATTAAACTTTGCTTTTGTGACCAGGACAGTGATATTTTGAAATTTACCTATTTCCAATGAGAAAACAGGCAAATTTGTGTCTTTTCGTTCAAATAAAGTCAGAAAAAAACAACAAATGAATCCAATTTAACATGTATTTATAATGAAGTAATATTCAAAGCCGTGCTGGTCCATAATGCTAACAAGTACCTCAAAGAGGATTACAACAGCATCAAGACCTTGCTGGATGCCTTGAAGTATGATGAGTACAGATGGGAGGTCATAGGAGACTTCAAAATGGTTCAAAATGGTTTCCAAGGTGGTTTTACCAAGTTTCCCTGCTATCTTTGCCTTTGGGATAGCAGGGACACCAAGGCGCAGTACCACAGCGGACTGAGTTCTCTGTGGGGAGGAACAATGTCAAGTGGGAGCCACTGGTGGACCCCCGGAAGGTGCTGATGCCACCACTGCACATCAAATTGGGCCTTATGAAATAATTTGTCAGAGCTCTAGATAAGGAGTCGGCAACCTTCAAGTACCTTCAAGACTTCATCCCTAAGCTGTCTGAGGCAAAGGTCAAAGCCGGTGTCTTCGTCGGACCACAGATAAAGAAGGATTTTGGATTCATATGTTGTTGTTTTCTGACTTTATGTGAACGAAAAGACACAAATGCACCTGTTTTCTCATTGGATTTCTCATTTCAAAATATCACTGTCCTGGTCACAAAATCAAAGTTTGTGGGGAATAATAGCCATTTTCTATACATTTGAGGCATAAGCAATTAGGAAATAACACTTACTACCCAGGAACATAAATTGTGTTACATAGTGATAAAACCGATATATCAGCGTTCCTCTATTTTCTATGTCTTTACATGTCTTTCATGTTTCAGAGTAACCGATCTCAGTTATATACAAAACATTGATATGAAAAGCACATTACGTTTGGTACAACATCCAAAAGCCATGATAATGGCATAAATACTATCACACTGTTTAAAAGAAAAAAAGTACCATCACAGTACCAAAAATACCATGGTACTACCATGATACATGTCCAAAAACTTTTTTACTACCATGGTATTTTTGTAAGGATTACCATATTCATATAACATGGTATTTACATACATGGTATTCCGACATGCTACAAATAATACACTATTGTGATATTAGTGTCCAAAAACCAATCTATTACCATTGCTACCATATCCAAATCACCATGGTGTCCAACAAACTATGGTAATACCGACATTTTATGCCCAAGAAACATGGTAATACCAGAATGTTTTGTTAGTGTAGTGACGGAGTGCTTATTTTCGAGAAGTTGATCCGTACCAATGCAGGTAGCGGCTTGCCGTCCAAAATGGACCGTATCCAGACAGACAGTGCAGCGCGCCGCTCGCATGTTGAGCCCCTGTGTGAAGCGGTGAGGAGTGCTGTGATGGATTCTGTCCTTCACACGTCTGGCGTATTCTACAGTAGAAAAACAGACAAAAACACACTTACATCTGCAGAAAGCAGCCATTATATTGCTTATGCAAACAGCCCAAAGCAAGCTGAAAATGTCCTCTCCAGAGAACATTTCTCCACCAGAGTATAGGTGAAACATCAGCTCTGAGAACGCCAGCATCATTGTACTGTTCAAGCTGTCATTGGTAGCTTGGGTACATGCATGCAAAGATTGTGGAGTTCTCACATTCTGCATGGCATACAGCAGGAGTATGGCCATATATACAGGTGCATATATGAGAGGCCCGAAGCTGCGTTTGAGATAAGCTCAGTGTCCGGACAGATCTGTGCTCGGGAGCTTTGATGATACAAAATCATTCAATGATGTCCTGAGTGAAAGTCTGATATAACACGTGTATATTCAAAACTTCATCTAAAGCATTTCCTCGAGTATAATCCATCAGAAGTGTTTTGACATGGCCAGAGAGCTTATCTCTGCAGGGATATAAATATCATATCAAGAAAACATGACTAATGGAGAGCCGTCTGGCTTATTCTTAGGAAACTGTGCCATTTGTGTTCACATGATGTACTACTGATAAAGGAAAAATCACAAATACTTAACTTAGTCATATTTGATTGATTTGAACTCTGTTTACAGTGTAATGCAAAATAAATCTTAAAACGAAACATTGATTTTATTTTGACATTTGTTTTCATACCAATATCTGACAATTTGCATGTATGTATATATAGTGCTGTATACATATAATAAAAATGTATATAATTCTCTTGTGAACATTTAATGAATTCTATTTACATTTTGCAATGTAATGTTTTCAAAAATGCTTTATGCATTCACTTCTGTTTTCAACCGTGTTTCATTATAAACAATGGCTTGAGCTTTCTCACATCATATTTAAAGGGATAGTTTACCCAAAAATGAAAATTCTCTCATCATTTACTCACCCTCATGCCATCCCAGATGTGTATGACTTTCTTTCTTCAGCAGAACACATTTGAAGAAAAATAGAAGAATATCTTAGCTCAGTAGGTCCTTAAAATGCAAGTGGATGGTGATCAGACCTTCGAAGCTCCAAAAAGAACAGACAGTCAGCATAAACTTCATCCATACGACTCCAGTAGTTAAACTGATGTCTTCTAAAGCGAAACGATCACTTTTGGTGCACAAATTATCAATATTTAAGTGCTTTTTAACTCTAAATCATCACTTCTGGTCAGCAGCAGTATGCACGTGTGACATAATCACGTTGGCACGTTCATGTGAGAACAGACGCACATGCGACACACCCGGAAGAGCAGCGCTGTTTACAGCTGAGTAGGAGGAACACTGTACAGAAGCGCCGTTGGTTTTGGATTAGATCTGTATTTGTATATGTATGTTTACTCACAATGGTGCGTTTGTGTGCTCATCCAGGATGTCCCAACCGAGAGACAAACGTGAGATTATGTCCGTAACATCCCAACACGAATACATCACATGAGAGACTGTGTGAACTCCGCCCTCTTGAGAATGCACATACTGCTGCTGACCAGTAGTGATGACTTATAGTTAAAAAGCACTTAAATATTGATATTTTTTCGCACCAAAAGTGATCGTTTCGCTTTAGAAGACATTAATTTAACCAGTGGAGTCGTATGGATGACATTTATGCTGACTGTCTGTTCTTTTTGGAGCTTCGAAGGTCTGATCACCATCCACTTGCATTTTAAGGACCTACTGAGCTGAGATATTCTTCTATTTTTCTTCAAATGTGTTCTGCAGAAGAAAGAAAGTCACACATATCTGGGATGGCATGAGGGTGAGTAAATAATGAGAATTTACATTTTTGGATGAACTACCCCTTTAAGGGGGTAAAGTCATAGTTTATTTATTTATTTTATTTTGGACCAGATGAAAACGTCCCTCTTGCAATCTTTATCAGTATTTCATTATTTTTACTCCAAAATTGGCCTGATTAAGCTCAAATCGCTGTGATCAATTTTAAATTTTTTGTAGAAAATACATTTCCCTTGGCACAAAAATATTTATTGTAAATAATGTGGTGTGGTGCACTGATATGTGATAGTTAAGACCATTATTAGTCATTTTGAATGTAACAGGGTTGACACAACACAGGTTTAGAGAAATTTCCTGATTTATCAATATTTCATATGTGCAATTTATTACAAGGAACACTGAAGCTATGACACTGATACTACTACAACTTACCCTGGCATTTATTTAGATTATAATTAGGCCTGTATGAATTCCAAACTGACTGTGACAGGGTTGAAATAATGTAACCTTCCTTACGTTTTCAGGAACAAATAGCACGGTTTCTTGAGAATGGGTCGCCTAAGTCTGCTATATAACAACTTACTTTCAGAAGTGACTCTCCTTATTTCTGTGGGACGACAACAGAGAGGACAGTGAGTGTGGACAGACGTGTGAAAACATTTGTTATAAATACGTACGGCCCATTTGGAGTCCTTCAGAAGAGAGTATGTGCTCATCTTATATTGAAACATTGATAGGCATAAAACAAGCATTTTCCTATTGGATTCTAATTTAATTTCCCTGTTTAATTAGTGATGGCAAAAGGGAAGATCAACATTGTGTAATGTTTTATAAAAATAAAGAGGTTCCAAAGATACTGTCTCCATTCTTACCTTCTGGATTGCCAGCGTCCTTTCTGCGGCCAGAGTTGGAGGGCATCAGGCTAGGCTGATGTTCAGGGGATTTGGTGGATTTGGTGGACATCATGAGCTGCTGACGGGCCAGACCTGGAGTGGCTGGAGTTCCACTGTGCTCCAGAGCTTTATTAAACTGAACTGCTGAGCAGAGGAGATCACAGTGAAAGACATGATGTGAGAAAACACTTTACATAAAGAATGATTCCTATATTCATATGCCATGGTATTTACATGGTACTTCAAGGAATACCATGGAATTACCTTTATACTTGTGTGCAAAAAACATAGTGAAACCATGGTATCATGGCCCAAAAACATTGTAAAATTAGTACTTAATTATATATCATGGCATCCATATTCATATACAGTACCATGTATTTACAGTACATGATACTCCAGGGTACTTCAGAGTATATCATGGTACAGTAATATCATCAAATTAGTGTCCAAAAAAAACTGTATTAGCAAGGTACCATGCTAAAAAAACCTACTTTGATATATCATGGTACTGAATGATTATTACAGTATATTCATACAGTATATCATGGTATTTGCATGTTACTACAATGTACCATACAATAGCAAACGAGACCATAGTATTACCATCAAGGCAGTGTCCAAAAACCATTTTACCATAATACCATGTCAAAAAATATTTTTTATATACCATGGCACTGATGAATGATTACCGTATTAATTTACCATGGTATATATGTACAAACTCCAGGGTACTTCAGAGAATACCATGGTACAGTTTTACCATTATGGTACTGTCCAAAAACATAGTATTACGATGGCATCATGACCAAAATTCATGGTAAAAACACAATACCTTGATATATCATGGCACCGAATGATTACTATGTTCATATACCATGGTACTTTACATGGTACTCCACAGAGTTCAAAGAATACTATGGTATTACTATCATGGTAGTGTCCAAAAACATAGTATTACCATTGCACCATGGCCAAAAATCACAGTAAAACCACAGTACCTTATATATATATCATGGTACCTAATGATAACATGGTATTTACATGATACTTCAAAGAATAGCATGGTATTACCATCATGGTAGTGTCCAAAAACACAATGGTTACTATGGTACCATAAAATGCCAAAAACATGGTAAAATCATAGTTCTTTCATATATACTATAGTACTGAATAATTACCATTTTCATTTGCCAAAATATTACCATGATCATCATCATCATAGTGTCCAAAAAGACAGTATTAATATGGTTCCATGGTACTTCTCTGCTTTTTTCAATGTGTTTGATTTTACGTGTCTCGAAGCTATGAAACGATTAATTATATAGGTAAACACAAGAGATATTTAGTGTGTCACACCCTCTCTGAGCTCGTGGCGTGTTTTCTGCAGGGCGTCTTCAAGTTCTGAGCATCGGGCTCTCTCCTTCTCCAGCGCTGCCTTCAGGTCACTGTACTGCAGGGGCACCGGGGTCACAGCGGGTACAGTGGGCACCTGCATCTGACCCTGGGCTGCCAGTGCTACCAGCATATCCTCGCGCCGTCGCCCGCTGAAGATGCCCTGCACCCAGAACACAAGACAGAGTGAATCGCTCAGGCTCATGCACCCTGCTGCAGATGTTCAGTATGCTGGGACTCTATCCTACTATTCGAAACAACCCCTAGATATTAGGTCTAATTAGGTGTCCCTTTCAACAAGTCACATATTATACAGAGACGGCTTTGACACATGTGGGCGTAGAATTCCTTCTATTCGAAGTATATGGATACATATGTGATTTCTGATTGGGTTACTCTTTACACGGTTAGTCTATGCTGTTATTTGGAAATGTATTGTTCTGCTCATAAATTTACATACCCCTTGCAGAATCTGCTAGATAAGAGGGATTGTAAAATTGCTTTTGTTTTTTATTTAATTCTGCCCAAATAACGCTATTTGACATAACAGATTTTACATATACAGTACTGTGCAAAAGTTTTAGGCACTTGTGAAAAAAGTTGCATAGTGAGGATGTCTTCAAAAATAATGACATAAATAGTTTTCATTTATCACTTAATGTCATACAAAGTCCAGTAAACATAAAAAAGCTAAATCAATATTCGGTGTGACCACCTTTGCCTTTAAAACAGCCCCAATTCTCCTAGATACACCTGGACACAGTTTTTCTTGGTTGTTGGCTGATAGGATGTGTCAAGCTTCTTGAAGAATTCATCACAGTTCTTCTATCTATTTAGACTGTCTCAATTGCTTCTGTCTCTTTATGTAATCTCAGACTGACACGATGTTCAGTGGGGGGCTCTGTGGGGGCCATGACATCTGTTGCAGGGCTCCCTGTTCTTCTATTCTAATCTTTTCTATTTGCAAAAGTAATGTTTGTGAGTCTTTATATTTCTATTGACACACTAAAGCTGAAAATATAAATAACCATCTTAAGACAAATGCTTTTGTGACTTACTGTATATTATATATATATACAGTATATTTCACGAGACAAAACAATAAATAAATAGCACAAATTATTCTGTTTAAATGTTTACCCTTGTTTTCTTAAAGGGATAGTTCACCCAAAAATGTAAATTCTGTTATCATTTATTCACCATCATATTGTTCCAAACTCGTGTGACTTTATTTCTTCCGTGGAACACAAAAGCAGATATCAGACAGAATGTGAGAAATTTCATTTCTTATTTTGTGTTATGGAATAAATATCTGTTATGCAGCTTTTTCAGGGCAGTACTAAAAAAAATCAAATTAAAAACAAAAATAGCATATTTATGATCACAGTGTTTTTTTAAATGCTAAACTTCTTTCTGCAAGGGGGTGTATAAACTTACGATCACAACTGAAGCTTCAGGGACACCTAATACGCAGCTCAACAGGCAGTTAGTCGGATTAGTTAGTTAATGAAGTGAATTTCCAGCGGATGACTCTGACCTTTTTCCTCTTAGAGGGGTGCTCTACCTTGGCCTGCAGGAAGTCGATGAGCTTTGTCTGCTGCGTGATGGTCCCCTCCATCTTGACTTTCTCATGAGAGTACGCTGCCTGAAAGGGGAGCCATACTGCTGTTAGAATACAGCTCTGACCATTATGGGTATGTTCAGAATAGAATAGTAGCGTACTGCCTACTGCACACTACATAGTATATACTATAAACTGCTTACTATTTAAAAGGACAAAAAACAATATGATGATCATTTTGATAACTCACAACAGAATACTAGCATACTACCTGGTGCATATTATGCAGTATATACTGTATACTGCAAACTATTTAAAAACTATATTGTATTGATAGCTCACTATGGAATATGTAGCATACTACCTACTGTATACTATACAGTATATACTGTACACTGCAAACAATTTAAAAAACTATGTGGTATTGATAACTCAGAATAGAATACTAGTGTACTACCTACTGGATAATATACAGTATATATTGTACACTGCATACTATTTAAAAAACTATGTGGTATTGATAACTCCCAGTAGAATATTAGCATACTACCTAGTGCATTCTACACACAATATTTACTGTATACAGCATACTACTTTAAAAACAATTTGTAGAATTGATAACTCACAATAGATTACTAGCGTGCTACATACTGCATACTATTCATTATATACTGTACACTGTGTACTATTTAAAAAACTATGTAGTATTGATAACTCACAATAGAATATTAGCATACTACTTTAAAAAACAACACGTAGAGTTGATAACTCAGAATAGAATCCTACCGTACTACCTACTGCATACTAAACAGTATATAGTGTTTACTGCATACTATTTAAAAAACTATGTAGCATTGATTACTCAAAATAGAGTACTATCATACCACCTAGTGCATTCTACACACAGTATATACTGTACACTGCATACTATTTAAAAACTATACTGTATAGTACTGATAGCTCACAACAGAACACTAGCATACTACCTTATGCATTCTACAAACAGGATATACTGTATACTGCATACTACTTAAAAAAACAATTTGTAGTATTGATTACTCAGAATAAAATACTAGCATACTATTTACTGCATACTAAACAGTATATGTTTTTTATTGCCTACTATTTTTTTAAACAGTATGCAGTATGCAACAATACATGTTTTAAACTTTAGTATTTTACATTTACATGAGCGAGAGCCATCAAGTTTTCTCAGAAATAAATACAGAACCTTTGTGGGTTTTTTTTAACAAAAGTAAAAATAACTTTTGGCAGTCCAATTACATTATGTCACAAATTAGATCTGAAGATCGTAATTGATACTGGCCATGTCTGGAATTCAATAATAGCATACTATGTGCTGCATACTGCATAGTATATCATGTAAATGCTTTCAAGTAAGTGTGGGTTTGAATATATGTGTGTACCTGTATGTTTTCTAGCTGGTACTCAAGGTCAGTTCGCTCTGTCTTCAGAAGGTCAGTCTGGTCCAGTGCGTCCTGAAGTCCTTGTGTCAGTCTGAAAATGTGACTCTTCTGAAGGTCCAGCTGCTGCTGTAGTTTTGCTTGCTAGGAGAAGAGTGACAGTATCCATACACTTAGCAGACTTAATTTAACATAATACACAAGGGACATTTTAACAGCTCTGTTTCAATGAAACGTAGCATTATTTCAAGGCAAATATCCCTAAAATGTATTATGCGTTTGACGCCACCTCAGCATTTCATGAACCACCTGTTCAGGGTGTTTCCCTGCCTTTGGCCCGAGGTAGCTGGGATAGGCTCCAGCACCCCTGCGACCTACATAGTAGCAGCTATAGAAAATGGATGGATGGATTTCATGAAATGAATGAGACTATAAAACATTCTTTATTCATATTTTTTCTTTTCCCTTGGCACTGTTTTCCTGCAAACTCCACTCATTGTGTAACACACTGTACCAAGATTGTACAGTTTGTTATTTCCCTAGATGATTCTGCTTGATTTTAACATCAGCAGCAAACTGATATTTGTGAAAGACTGATCAATAACATGACAAATAAAAACTCTGAGCTTTCATCCAACTCGTTATTCTGTTCACACGGATCAATTGTGGCATTTGTTGGCATGTTAGTAAAGTGAAGTTAGTAAAGTGATGTTAGCAAAGTGATGTTAGCAAAATGACTTTAGTTAAGGTAAGTTAGTAAAGTGACTTTAGTAAGTTAGTAAATTGTAGTAAATTGATGTTAGTTAAGGTTAAGCGACTTTAGTAAAGGGATGTTAGAAAGGTGATGTTAGCAAAGGGATGTTGGTAAAGTGACATTAGTAAAGTGACGTTAAGTCAGTGATGTTAGGAAAGTGATGTTAGTAAAATAATGTTAGTAAAGTGACGTTAGTAAAGTGAATTAAGTAAAGTGATGTTAGCGAAGTGACTGTAGTAAAGTGATGTTAGTACACTGATGTTAGTAAAGGGATGTTAGTAAAGTGACATTAGAATGTAATGTTAGGAAAGTGACGTTAGGTCAGTGATGTTAGTAAAGTGACGTTAATAAAGGGATGTTGGTAAAGTGACGTTAGTAAAGTGTTACTAGGAAAGTATTGTTAGGAATGTGACGTTAAATAAGTGATGTCAGTAAAGTGACGTTAGTAAAATAATGTTAGTAAAGTGATGCTAATAAAGTGAAGTGATGTTAGCGAAGTGACTTTAATAAATGGACGTTAGTAAAGTGACTGTAGTAAAGTGATGTTAGTAAATTGATGTTAGTAAAGAGAAGATAGTAAAGGGATGTTGGTAAAGTGACATTAGAAAGTAATGTTAGTAAAGTGACGTTAGTAAAGTGAAGTAAGTAAAGTGATGTTAGCGAAGTGACTTTAGTAAACGGACATTAGTAAAGTGACTGTAGTAAAGTGATGTTAGTAAATTGATGTTAGTAAAGAGAAGTTAGTATAGGGATGTTGGTAAAGTGACATTAGAAAGTAATGTTAGTAAAGTGACGTTAGTAAAGTGATGTAAGTAAAGTGATGTTAGCGAAATGACTTTAGTAACGGGCATTAGTAAAGTGACTGTAGTAAAGTGATGTTAGTAAATGTATGTTAGTTAAGGTTAAGTGACTTTAGTAAAGGGATGTTAGTAAGGTGACGTTAATAAAGAGATGTTGGTAAAGTGACGTTAGTAAAGTGACATTAGTAAAGTGATGTTAGGAAAGTGACGTTAAGACAGTGATGTTAGTAAAGTGATGTTAGTAAACTAATGTTAGTAAAGTGACATTAGTAAAGTGATGTAAGTAAAGTGATGTTAACAAAGTGACTTTAGTAAACGGACATTAGTAAAGTGACTGTAGTAAAGTGATGTTAATAAATTGATGTTAGTAAAGGGATGTTGGTAAAGTGACATTAGAAAGTAATGTTAGGAAAGTAACATTAGGTCAGTGATGTTAGTAAAGTGAGGTTAGTAAAATTATGTTAGTAAATTGATGTTAGTAAAGAGAAGTTAGTAAAGGAATGTTGGTAAAGTGACATTAGAAAGTAATGATAGGAAAGTGACGTTAAGTCAGTGATATTAGTAAAGTGATGTTATTAAAATAATGTTAGTAAAGTGACGTTAGTAAAGTGAAGTAAGTAAAGTGATGTTAGCGAAGTGACTTTAGTAAACGGACGTTAGTAAATTGACTGTAGTAAGTTGATGTTTGTAAATTGATGTTAGTAAAGAGAAGTTAGTAAAGGGATGTTGGTAAAGTGACATTAGAAAGTAATGTTAGGAAAGTGACATTAGGTCAGTGATGTTAGTAAAGAGAAGTTAGTAAAGGGATGTTGGTAAACTGACATTAGAAAGTAATGTTAGGAAAGTGACATTAGGTCAGTGATGTTTGGAATGTGAGGTTAGTAAAATGATGTTAGTAAACTGATGTTAGTAAAGAGAAGTTAGTAAAGGGATGTTGGTAAAGTGACATTAGAATGTAATGTTAGGAAAGTGACGTTAGTAAAGTGAAATAAGTAAAGTGATGCTAGCGAAATGACTTTAGTAAATGGATGTTAGTGAAGTGATGTTAGTAAATTGATGTTAATAAAGAGAAGTTAGTAAAGGAATGTTGGTAAAGTGACATTAGAAAGTAATGTTAGGAAAGTGACATTAGGACAGTGATGTTAGTAAAGTGAAGTAAGTGAAGTAAGTGAAGTGATGCTAGCGAAGTGACTTTAGTAAACAAACATTAGTAAAGTGACTGTAGTAAAATGATGTTAGTAATGTTAGTAAAGTTACCTTAGTAAAGTTTATAAAGTGTAGTAAAGTTATGCTAGTAAAGGTTTTAAACTTACTGTAAGTGACTTTAGTGGAGGGGTGTTAGTAAAATGTCATTAAGAAAGTGATGTTAGTAGAGTGACGTTAGGAAAGTGATGTTAGTAAGGTGAGGTTAGGAAAGTGATGTTAGTAAAGTGAGGTTAGGAAAGTGATGTTAGTAAAGTGAGGTTAGTAAAATTATGTTAGTAAAGTGAAGTGAAGTGATGCTAGCGAAGTGACTTTGGTAAACAAACGTTAGTAAAGTGACTGTAGTAAAGTGATGTTAGTAAAGTTAGTAAAGTTATCTTAGTAAAGTTTATAAAGTGTAGTAAATTTATGTTAGTAAAGGTTAAGTTACTGTAAGTGACATTAGTAGAGGGGTGTTAGTAAAATGACGTTAGGAAAGTGATGTTAGTAGAGTGACGTTAGTTAAGTGATGTTAGTAAATAGAAATTAGCAAAGTAACGTTAATAAAATTCCCTTAGTAAATTTTATAAAGTGTAGCAAAGTTATGTTAGTAAAGGTTAAGATAAGTGACTTTAGTAAAGGGGTATTAGTAAATTGACGTTAAGAAAGCGATGTTAGTAAAGTGACGTTAAGTCAGTGATGTTAGTAAAATGACGTCAGTAAAGTGACATTAGGAAAGTAATGTTAGGAAAGTGATGTTAAGTCAGTGATGTTAGTAAAGTGACATTTTTAAAATAATGTTAGTAAAGTGACATTAGTAAAGTGAAGTAAGTAAAGTGATGTTAGCGAAGTGACTATTAAACGGACTTTAGTAAATTGACTGTAGTAAAGTGATGTTAGTAAATTGATGTTAGTAAAGGGATGTTGGTAAAGTGACATTAGAAAGTAATGTTAGTAAAGTGACATTAGTAAAGTGTAGTGATAATAGCAAAGTGACTGTAGTAAAGTGATGTTAGTAAAGTGATGTTAGTAAAGTGATGTTAGAAAAGTGATGTTAGAAAAGTGACTTTAGTAAACGGATGTTAGTAAAGTGACTGTAGTAAAGTGATGTTGGTAAAGTGACATTAGAAAGTAATGTTAGCAAAGTGACGTTAGGTCAGTGATGTTAGTTATGTGAGGTTAGAAATATGATGTTAGTAAAGTGACATTAGGAAAGTAATGTTAGGAAAGTGATGTTAAGTCAGTGATGTTAGTAGTGATGTTTTTAAAATAATGTTAGTAAAGTGACATTAGTAAATTGAAGTAAGTGATGTTAGCGAAGTGACTATTAAACGAACGTTAGTAAATTGACTGTAGTAAAGTGATGTTAGTAAATTGATGTTAGTAAAGGGATGTTGGTAAAGTGACATTAGAAAGTTATGTTAGTAAAGTGATGTTAGTAAATTGATGTTAGTAAATTGATGTTAGTAAAGGGATGTTGGTAAAGTGACATTAGAAAGTAATGTTAGTAAAGTGACATTAGTAAAGTGAAGTGATAATAGCAAAGTGACTGTAGTAAAGTGATGTTAGTAAAGTGATGTTAGAAAAGTGATGTTAGAAAAGTGACTTTAGTAAACGGATGTTAGTAAAGTGACTGTAGTAAAGTGATGTTGGTAAAGTGACATTAGAAAGTAATGTTAGCAAAGTGACGTTAGGTCAGTGATGTTATGTGAGGTTAGAAAAATGATGTTAGTAAAGTGACGTTAGTGGAGTTAAGTAAACTGATGTTAGCGAAGTGACTTTAGTAAACAAACGTTAGTAAAGTGACTGTAGTAAAGTGATGTTAGTAAAGTTACGTTAGTAAAGGTTATGTTACTGTAAGTGACTACAGTAGAGGGGTGTTAGTAAAATAACATTAAGAAAGTGATGTTAGTAATGTGACGTTAGGAAAGTGATGTTAGTAGTGTGACATAAGTTAAGCAATGTTAGTAAATAGAAATTAGCAAGTAATGTTAGTAAAGTTACCTTAGTAAATTGTATAAAGTGTAGTAAAGTTACATTAGTAAAGGTTAAGTGACTTTAGTAAAGGGGTGTTGATGATGTTAAGAAAGTGATGTTAGTAAAGTGATGTTAGTAGAGTGATGTTAGTAGAGTGATGTTAGAAAGCGACGCTAATTATGGAATGTTAATAAAGTGATGTTAGTAAAGTGATGTTAGTAAAGTGATGTTAGTAGAGTGATGTTAGAAAGCGACGCTAATTATGGAATGTTAATAAAGTGATGTTAGTAAGGTGACGTTAATAAAGGGATGTTAGAAAAGTGATGTTAGTAAAATAATGTTAGTAAAATAACATTACATTTATTTACATTTTCATTTATTCATTTGGCAGACGCTTTTATCCAAAACATTAGTAAAGTGAAGTTATTAAAGTGTTGCAAGTAAAGAAATGTTAGTAAAGCGATGTTAGTAAAGTGACGTCCGTAAAGTGATGTTAGCAAAGTGAATTTAGTTAACAGATGTCAGTAAAAGGACTGTATAAAGTGAGGTTATTAAAGTGGCATTAGTAAAGTGATGTTAGTAAAGTAACCTTTGTAAAGTTAGTAAAGTGTTGTAAAGTGGGGTTAGTAAAGTGAGGTTTGTAAAGGGACTTTAGTAAAGTGAAGTAAAAAAGTGACTTTAGTAAAGTGATATTAGTAAAGTGACACAAGTAAAGTGACCTTGGTAAAGTTTTTAAAGATAGTAATGTGTAATGAAGTGATATTATTAAAGTTACGTTAGTAGAGCGGTGTTAGTAAAGAGAAGTAAAGTGATGTAAGAAAAGTGACCTTAGTAAAGTTATTAAAGTTAGTAAAGAGCAATAAAGTGACATTAGTAAAGCGATGTTAGTAAAGAGAAGACAGTAAAGTGACATTAGTTAATAATGTTAGAAAAACAACGTTAGTAAATTGACATTAGTAAAGTCAAATACCTCATCCATGAGTCTTTGTTTGAGTTCTCTCTCTGTCTCCAGCTTCTGTTGCAGACTGCGAGCGTTCATTTCCAGCATAGCGTGTTTCTTCTCCAGATCACTCAGCTGAGAAACACAGTGAGTAGTTAGTTGTTAAGCAAACTTTTATACAACGCATCATACAGTTCACTTATTACTGGGACAGTCCCACTGTAGTAACCTGAGGTTAAACATCATGATCAAAGACATAATGCTGGTAGTTCATAAATTGTTCCTTGTGGAGATCAAACCAACAACCTTTTGGTTATCAACTCTGAGCTTTAGCCATTATGCCACACCAGCCCAGAGTATGAACAAATGCTAACCAGAGAACAGACACATATGCATGCACACTTACTGTATCAGAGAGGCCCTCAGCTTTGAGTTTCTGGTCTTTCAGAGCCTGTTGCAGCACCAGAATCTCAGCTTTGTGTTCTTTCACAGCCAGTTCAATTGATTGACGAGACTCGGAATTACGCTGCTCTGCACGGAGTCTGGAGAAACAGAGAGAAACTTAAACCAAACATTTAAGATTTCACTTAACAAATGAAACACTACTCTTTCTAAGTTCCTGTGAGGGGTCACAGGGACCCACGTAATCTCAGTTGCTCAATATAACTGCTAAGCCACGGCTCTAACATTGTCCACTTGCTTTCCAGTTTTTACACTACCGTTGTCAGCTTTATATGTGTAAATGTGTGTGTGCATGTTGTACCTGTTCTGTTTTTCACTGTCCAGTTGTCTCTGTATGTCTCGAACTCTTCTCTCTGCCTCATTCTTCTCCTCATCCAAAGAAGTTCTCCAGCTCTCCCACTGTCTCTCTTTCTCCAGCAGCTCATCATTCAGTGTCTCCAGCTCCAGCACCTGCTCCTCCAGCATCGTACATGTCGTCTTCAGTGTCTCAATGTTCTGCACACATAAACATCATTCTCAACTCTTAAAAAGTCCATATTCTACAATTTTGTAACATACGAAGTCTACTTATAAAGTTAGTCAAGGTTTCTTGCACCAAAAACTTAGTTTTTCAGGACCATTCTCCACTCGTACAGCTAAACAGACTGTTATTGTTACTGTAACTTTAAGACTTAAATATGTAAATGACCCTGTAAAGCCTAACATATGAAAGAAATGTCAGAAAATTCACATTTTTTACATTAAACTGTATTTAGTACCATCAGACAAACTATTAAAAAAATCTTTAAAAAAAATGCAAATGTTTTTTTGTTTTTTTTTATGTATCATACTTGATATATTATGCTTTAAAGGTCATTATCCTCCTGAGGCCCAGCAATTAATTTTTGTGTACGACATTTTTTTATTTAAGTTTTTATTAGCCCATACATGCTACATTGGTAAATCTTGGGGTATAGTCAGAGGACTCCCTGGGCTTTTCAGGGATACCAAATATTTGAGAGTTTGGCCTCTCCTTGGTCTGTAAATATTACCTAATAATATTTGCACTAAAAAATATATGACACTGTCTTTTCCAAACCCTAAAAACTCAATGGAAGCCTCAAATCACAGGTCTAATGTTCTAGTTATAATTTAAAGGGTGATATCGCTCTACTTTGTGTTTTATCAATAATTTTCTTAGACAGTGTCAAGTGAATTTTCTAAAAAGCTCCTTCAAAAGTCTGCCAGATAACAACATTCATTCAATTCCTTTACAGTATACATTAAGCACATCAAATACAATATGAATAAAATATAATTTTCTCAATAAACAATTTTTATCAAATGTATTTCATGCACCAAACACTATATTGACATTTAAAAAGCAAAACTGTAAAACTTTTTTTTTTTTTTTTTTTTTTTGTGGTGGGCATGAATGTAATGTAATGGTGATTGACAGATATTCCTCAAAAGCCTGTTGTATCATATTTGATATATGGATTTCAAAGGGGGGTTTTCAATAAAATAATGTTCAAAATTTTAACCAAGCACAAGTTGCATATATTCAGCTAATACTCATTTTAAAATATCATTGACAATATAATCATTACTGTCACTTTTACTTTATTAACATGATCTGTCATTTATCCCAACATAAGTCACATTTCGCGCAAGTCCGCCACCATTTTAAATAGATCGATATAAACATTGAAACTAATTTTTTCACAAATAACCACTAGATGGTGCCATAAACCTGTGAAACTTACATACCATAGGTTGTTTGGCTCTTCAGCTTGAACAAAGATACACATGGCTTTATAGGTTATATGATTAATCTCAGTGTACTGATAGTGTTCATACTAGTGTTCATCATATGGCTAAAAAAATACATGCGACTCTAATTTCAAAGGCGCAAAAAATCCTGTTGCCAATTATATAATCCCTTTAATAGCATATTAATTATTTATTAAAAACAAATTGCAAGATTGTGTCAAGATTCTAAATAATAATAAAAAAAAACAAAAACATATTTTCATACATTTTTTGTTTTTTGTTGTTTTATTTGAAAGAAAACCACTAACCCGTTTTTAATCCAAATAATGCATAAAATAGGCTTGCCACACTATTTGACCAATTAATTTCCATGCCTTTTACAGTGGTTAATGATTACTGGATAAATATTTTTACAAATTTCTAGCCAATTAAATATTTTATAGCGAAGTATAACTGATTTATTTTCTTTTTAAGACTTTCTTTTTAAGACTTTTTAAGATTTGATTAATTTTAATGTTTTTCCAGGCCCGGAAATGTAAATCTGCCTGATTTTTCCAGGTTTTCCATGACCATGGGAACCCTAATGACATTAAACACATCATTGAGCCCGTTTACATGCACACAAATATGCTGATTACTCTCAAAATCAGCTTATATAAAAAATCTGACAAGGCAAGAAATCCGCATTTACATCACATTTGAAATAATTGTGTTATTCTCTACATTTGACGTCAAACTGTGACGAGGCATGCGCTCAACACGTGCGCACATTGGATGAGCCGGTAAGAACACTGTGTGTTTACATGCCACGCGAAATTGGCGTAAAGGGCAAAAACCTACCCGTGTCGATCGGGTTATTCATAAGCTGTTTATGGCCTTTACGCTGATAAAGGAACGCAGTTTATTGCGTTTACATGACCGCACGCGTTGTTGGCTTATTAAGCATAATCGGTGTAAGAACGTGCATGTAAACGCGCTCAGTGATAACTTATTGATTATACAGTATCTGCTTCAAACCAGTACTATCAGTACTAAAGCAGCAAACAGAATGCTGAAATAAAGGGCCGTTCACACAGGACATCTGTGTTGCATTTTAATTGATTTAATTTAATTGAAACAATTCAACTTTTAAAAATACATGTGAAAACACCTGTTTTTTCCCATTTTGCTGTGGACCTTCTGGCATTTTAAATATAAGAACATGTGTAACCTATCCTGGTCAACCCACGCTAAGCGTGATTCGAACCAGGGACTTCGTCATGGGAGGCGGGCGTGCTAACGATGAGGATAAAGCCCCTAGTGTCAGTCACTAGTGCGCCTCTTGAGGCCAGGGCAATAAGGTTCCACCGGCTGGCTACCGTTACACATGCATGGTGTGAACGGCTCGTAATGCTGGAATTATTTCAATATAAGTGTGAAAGGAAGCCACAGATTTATCTTTTTGACCTTCATTAACAGGTCCAGATTAAGAGTCACTGCCAATCAGAATTCATTTTAAAGAGTAGGCAGGGGCCTCGGGGGGCTCTTGCATCTGGCAGATGTGTGTTTGAAAGTGTACTTCAGTGGCAGGACTGAATATCACCACATTTCAGAAAAAGAGCGAGTCTCCAAATATAGCCTGTGTGCTTTTGCCCCTGTGAAGTCCAACGCTGGCAGGGCAGAGGGTAGCTGAGAGTGAATATGACACATATTTGCCTCCTACCAGCATCTATGATTACCATTCGATGCTGTTATACAACAACAAGGACTGAATACATCACACACTGCATCCCACACACATAAATCACCGCACACGCACACACACACACACACACCTCCTGCCTTGCTGCTCCACTATCACTGAAAACAATAAAACCTGTGAGCATCATTTTCCACTTTATTAACAGCTTTGTTTTGGCACCGAGGAGGAAAGCTGTAATTTTTGTGTTATTTGTTGTGTCATCAAATTTCAAACCATAAAGTGTGAAAATTCTTAAAGAGGTAACAAATAAAACCCATCCAGTCATGGTGAGGTAATGAGGAGAAAGTAGTGTAAATCACATTATTCCTAAACACCAAAAGAACTCAATCTGGTCTCACAGAATCACCTTACTTTACCTACATTGTTGCAAAATGATTTTTACGTGTCTCGTTGTACGTATCACAGTTTCCTAGAGGCGCTACAACAACAATGACTTTTATTTCCTTTCACACAAATCTCGAGTAAAACGGCAGATTATCAGTTCATAAACACTTACTTTTCACCCTGTTCCTCACACAGTACTATCTTATGACATCTAAACACTTTTACTATAGCACTTGACTTAACATTTGCATTACATAACCAGCTAAATTTACAAGCTTGTTCAAGCATAATCAAATTGTGCGGTAGCTCAACTGATAGAGCGTTGCACTTGTGATGTAAAAGACCGGGTACGAGTCCTGAAGAGCACATGAGTTAACACATGAGCTGAAAGTGTTGTAGAAGCACCACAAAATGACATGGTTGTGTTTTTCATCTCACATTTGCTTTTTCTGACACTATCAGTTATGTTTAGGTTTAAGGTTTAGGATAGGGAGGTCAGTTTTGTTGATTTAAAACTCGATAGAGCATTAACTTTAAAAACCTCATCTGTTTGGGAGAACATTTAACTCACTTTTAGCACCAAACAGTGGACATTTCATCTCAGAACTGCCACGATACATAATGCACGTAATATTATTTAGCAAAAATTACGCCACGGTCATGTAATTTTCATGAGATCAGGCTGAATGCAATAATGACAAAAGTAAAATGCAGCAAAGTCTGTCAAACCTTGTGCTGTTCAACATGCCCCCCCCCCCCCCCCCCCCAATAATCAGATATGGCTAAATTGTCCCTTTAAATGTACTTTTACTCACTCATTTACTCACCATTATGTTGTTCAAAACCCATATGCTGTTACTTTTTCTTGGAACATAAAAATAGATATTTTAAGCATCTCTTTTCCATAGAATAACAGTTTATAGTGAGCAGGTGCTGTTGAGCTTCAAAAAGGACAAATCCTATAAAGCACTATTAAAGGTTCAGTATAAAGACATCATAATAGTAGTCCATATGACTTCTGCACTTTATTCCAAGCTTTCTGGCGCCATAGAAAAACTTAGTGTTGTAAGGACTACTTTTATGGTTTTTTAATGATGATTTTTCTCCCCTGTTTGGACCTTGACAGCAGTGGTCAATATGAACCGTTTTTGTATGGAAAAGAGCAGCGTTAGGATTCTTGAAGAAAAGATTGTGTTGGGGGACAACTTGAGGACAGTAAATCATTTTGTGTATTTTCTTTTTGCTAGCCAGCTGATGTCATGCCATTTTACAGATGCATCAGTGATGAAAAGAAATTCGAATTATATTAGTCTTTTCTTTGAGACAGCACAAAAAAGAAAGAAAAGATGACTGAAACAGGCGTATTGCTAGCAATGCAGACAGTGTTTGTCTTGAACTGTGTGAACTTAAAAATACATATCATTTAAAATTTTGGTCACATTAAAAAAATTGTAACGCATTTAAAGCCTTTATTCAGAAAATGACTGCATTTACAGCTTTTACTATTTTAAAGGACAGAGGACACCCGTGACCCCCCATCCCCAAAATGGTTTGGTCCCCCCCCTCCTTACAAAACAAATCTGAAATGAATGAATGAATCAAACAGTTAAGATCAGACTGGAATGATCAAGGATCTTGTTAAAAATAAACTTCAGCTGCTTGTTTCTAACGATGGGATTCTTCAGAAGGATCTGAAGAGCGGAAGGTGCTACATACAGCCATTTTTATTAGTTCTTCTGCTGTTTAGGGATAACAGTATTCATCGTACTCTGACGTCAGAAAGTTTGCTGAAGTTCAGAAAGAGTTGTTTGTGGAGATTAGTTCCACTAAATGCTCTCTTTTGAGTTTTAAAAGATACAGGATGTTTTCGAAGTACAGTGAACTCTCAAAAGTTTGAAATGGTTTTCAAAAGTTTTCTGTGGCTTTTTTATTTATTTATTTTTCTCATGAAAATACCCCTAATGTGTGAAAATTCTCAATTGTTATATGACTGTGATGTGCATTTATCTGTCGACAGCCATTTTCTGGATGTTAATGTCTGAGAAACGTCCTCTTAGAATGAACAGGGTCTGTTTAATGGTGCTCATTACCAGCGGTGAGCTCTTAAATTCAGCCCACACCACAACATGTGTCTGTGACTCATACACTGGCTGATGGGAGATTTGTGTGTGACTGTGTTTGTGTGTATATTGTGTGGTGGTGGTGGTGGGGGGCTTGACTTCAGTGTGGCATATGCATGTTATGACTGAGATCAGGTCTTTTGGACTACGATGTGACCCGTGACAAATGGGTTTGAATCTACTCTGCACAGATTCAGAGAACAGAGACTATTTTATAATTCAAATTTGGCTGGACAAGTCATTTTTTTCCAGTTAAAGTGTTGCCGTAGTTCCTGCACGTTGGCTTTGTAGGGTAGAAATGTCCTTACAAGGTTAGTAAAACCTCAAATCACCTACATTGTGGGGAGCCGCCATCGGTGCAAGGAAAACTGCTTAAAGGGATAGTGCACCCAAAAATGAAAATTCTCTCATCATTTACTCACCCTCATGCTATCCCAGATGTGTATGACTTTCTATATTCAGCAGGACACAGAAAGAAATTTCAGCTCTGTAGGTCCTTACAATGCAAATGAATGGTGATCAGACCTTAGTAGCTCAAAAAATCACATAAAGGAAGCATAAAAGTAATCTATATGATTCCAGTGGTTAAATCTATATCTTCAGAAGCGATATGATATATGTCCTTTTTTTACTCTGAATCTCCACTTTCACTTTCTGAAAGTGAAACTAAACAGGCACTGCATGTGGCTTTCAGATGTAAAAGTGAAAGTGGAGATTTACAGTAAAAAAAGGACTTACATTTTTATCTGTTTCTCGCCCACATCTATCATATCGCTTCTTAAGATTTAGATTTAACCACTGGAATCATACGGATTACTTTTATGTTTCCTTTATGTGATTTTTGGAGCTACAAAGGTCTGATCACCATTTACTTGCATTGTATGGACCTACAAATGGAGATATTCTTCTAAAAATCTTCATTTGTGCTCTGCTGAAGAAAGAAAGTCATGCACATCTCGGATGGCATGAGGGTGAGTATTTTTGGGTGAACTGTCCCTTTAATGAAAAACTGACAAGCAAGATTTACTTATTTTTATACAGCGAGGTTTTGCACACAGTTTAAGTAAATTTAAATGGCATAAAATTTGTAAAAATCTACTTAACTTAGTAAGAAAAATTTAACAAACATTTTATTTAATAAAGTAACTTTTACTTACAAATCTGATGTACATGGCAAATCTGATGTATCACATGACATATATAAACCTTCCAAAGGGAAGCATAATGCATGCTATGAAGTCTATTAGACAATGTCACCATGCAATCCTGGCTTTAGAAACAATACTTAGTGCACGAAACATGATGACGGTAACAATCAGCAGAATTTTTGTGTCATAAACAGATCATTTTGAGTGGAAAGTGAACTTCAGACTTCTTAAAACAATAAGATACCAAATGTAACAGCAAATTCAGCAAAAAAAAAAAAAAAAAAAAAAACAGTGTATAGAAATGTAAAAACAGTGAAACCATGCAAGCTCATTAATTATTCACCAGCTTTGAAAAGTTAAGGTAAATTTACGTATTTGATTTACCTGTGAAATGTACTCAAATTAGCAAATAAATATGACAATGTTTTCTACTTTAGAATTGATACATGACACATTGTAATGATGCACAAATATAGTTGACCATGTCAGTAATTAATTTTAGATGTCCCCACAACCTGAACACTTCATAAATGGGCCAAATTGAGTTCTGCTTTAAATTTACTGAGATTAACAAGCAAATCCCATTATCTTCACAGAAAAAAACATTGTGTGCTTTCAGTACCTGTTTCTGGTTATTGAGGTGCATCTCTCGGTCGGCCACCTCTCTGCGCAGACGCTCCAGGTCCTGTTTGAGTTGCAGTCGCTCCTCATTCTCATCCGTGGCCTCGTCCAGTTGTTTAGACAGGTAGAAGTTCTGCCGGTTCAGCTCGCTGTTTTCCTGCGTCAGCTGCGTCAACTGCTCCTCTAGATCTGTGATCACCTGATGCAGGTGAAAGAGACACAAATGACATACAGTACAAAACATGATCACCCTTACAAAGAGTACTGAGACTGTACCAGAAGTATAAGAAGATAACAGCATGGCACTTTGATATAAATGCCATGTAAAATTCAAGCACAATTAAAGAATACCATGGTACATCTTTTTCACAGGAAAAAAAACTTGAGAAGCCTTAAGCAAGAAGCCTAAGAAGAGTCTCATTTTGCTCTCCATTTAATCTCACCGCTGTATGGGAGTAAACAACTGTAAACAATTGTATACCCCGTGAGATAAATTGTTTTTAGATAGGCTAGAAAATAAAAGTAGCTATGTTTATGTTTAGGGATTCAATCCTTTTGAGTTTGGAGATATTGTCTTAAAGATTATAGAGTGAAATCGCACAAAGCAGGATGCAGAATTACTTTAAACTTTATCAATTATGATAACTGAGACTATGCTTCGACTAAAACCTTTTTTTAGACGTGTTTTCTCATATCACACATTTCCAATGCTCCTGAAAGCTTCCAAATGAACAACATCAGAGACGCATTACTGTATGAAATTGCAGTGCTGGTCAAGTGTGTTGGCGTGCCAAACACTCTCGTGGTGTGGAGTTTCTGTGCTCATTATTTTTGTCGCACAGCGACACACACACACATTGACCCACTTTAACTACTGACCAAAAAAAACAACAAAAAACACTTCATTTCACCCATTACTTGTTTGCTTTGCCTTTGTTTACATTGTTTTTCCACTTCACCAACTGTATCAATAATGTATCTGTACACCTGTCTTTAAACATTTTGGGAGAATTTTTTCTTCTTCTGAAGCACACCAAAATGTTTAATTTGTAATATTACTTTAGTACGAATATGCTTAATATATATATATATATTCACAACCTATGTGGAGACTTGTTGCTTTGAGCACAAATGCATCATGGACACGTTATTTCACCCATCTGCACTGTTTTTAATTGTAGGTGTATGTAAACAAAGGACGTCTTTGATGATGGACGTCTTTGACCATTTCGGCGATGTGCACCTCAGTGCGCCTTCAGTATGTGTGTGCGTCATTTCACTGTGCTTTGGTCTTTGATGTGTTTGTTTTTTTGGCTTATGTCAGCGTTGATTTTTTGTGAACCGCCATAATATGATTCAAGCTTTGCAAAGGAACTGTTATTGAAGGATGGGGCAGTTAAAAACACTTCAAAAACGTAAGTAAACCGTTTCATTCATGTATATTTCAAATGTCATGACTGTCTGATAGTTTATGGTGCTGAGTGACAACAGTTGTGCTTGAGATGAACAGTTTAATATATTCAGATGCAATGTGTTGGATGTGTAAACCCTGCAGTTTTGTTTTATAATGTTGAGGTTCATTCTCTTCCGATTGAGTTTGCTGTATTTGAGGGGCTGCATGATGTTAGCCAGTCAAAACAGTGGGCATTTATGTTGAAGGAGGCGCTTAGGCCAGAACCAAGCGTTTCAGACAGAGAGCCAAAAACAGCGTGGAAAATGATCATATATTACTAAATTGTGACGGTGCAAAAAATCTTTTATAACATTATCATTGGACCTCAGGGAAGATAATAAAATTATTTTAAAAAATAGCACTTCATGACCATCTACTTCTTGTCCAGTCACTTGTCATAACTAGACTGGACTACTGTAACGCTCTCATTGCAGGCGTCCCTGCATGTGCAATTAGACCCCTGCAAATGATCCAGAATGCAGCAGCACGTCTGGTCTTTAATGAACCAAAGAGAGTGCATGTTACACCACTCCTTGTCTCTCTCCACTGGCTGCCGGTTGATGCACGTATCAGATTCAAGGCTCTGATGCTGGCATACAGAACAGTCACTGGGTCTGCTCCAGCATACCTAAAATCATTTATGCAGAGCTACGCGCCCACTAGAAGCCTGCGGTCAGCTAAGGAACGTCACCTTGTTGTACCAACAAAAAGATTCACCAAAATACTTTCCCGGACTTTCAGCTTCATCATACCACGTTGGTGGAATGACCTTCCCAACTCCATCCGTGAAGCTGACTCACTCTCTGTCTTCAAAAAACGACTAAAAACACATCTTTTCCATGAGCACTTAACCAGTCATGGAAAAAAAAAAATTTTTGTTGCACTATTATCTGTTTTGAATGCTATTTTGATGCTAGTGAATCTTTGTAATATGGCACTTTTCATACCACTGTCTCCTTAAGATGATTCGCTTATGTTTTCCTCTTTTGTAAGTCGCTTTGGATAAAAGCATCTGCCAAATGAATAAATGTTGTCCATGTTATTTGTCACCTACACAGTACCTAGTACCATGTTATTACAATCTGATACCATCACTATACCATGGTACTGCCCCAGCACTTCTGGATTAGACAATGACAGATGATACAAAGAGATGCTGGTTATGCAAACAGCACCTGTTTTTTCTGGACAGTTCAAACTGGAGTGGGTTTGATAATAGTTAAATTTAAAAAGAAGTTGGTTTGCATACCGCACAGCTGTCTCGCAGGGCATCAAACTTGCGTTGGATTTCGTCCCGATGGGCCTTTAAAAAAAGAAATGAGAGAAAATTGGCATATTTGCAAGTAGTGTGCACTCTGCTAGAGTGGTTGCGTTGAGTTCTGCAGTAGAGTGCATTTGAGCAGATAGCAGAGCCATTGTGAACTGAACTCAAGTATGACAGGTATGATGTCATGCTGTTGAGCATGAGGATGCATTGAAACTGAGTGCTCGGAGCTGCAGAGAAGCGTGGGAAGATGTTTATAGCACTGTTGAGATGAGGAATACAATGGACCATAGGAAGAATATGCACAAACACATGATTATTCATTATGATTGAAGGAGATGAGTTGTGTTTGCAAAATGGTGGTATGAAATGATACAGCAGATATCATCTTTGACGACCGTGTGCTTTGTGGGAGCGCTAATAATTATTTTTGTACCAGCACAATGTGCAAGTGGGCTTGAGTGGGAGTGTTTGCACTATCTGTGGGTGTATTCTGTGGTGTATTCTGTGGTGGTAATAAAATTCATGAAAATACAGTGGAGCATTAAATTATGTCCATGACACTCACTGTTAATTCTAGCCATGATTTGTGTGTCAGTAGATCAATATGATTAATTATACTTCTGTTCTTTATAATTATATGGAGCCTATATCCAATAAGTCCTATAGGGAGCGTGTCACTGTCATAGAAATATGCCTACACTCAACAAGGACACATTTAATGTGCAAAAGCACGTAAGTCCATATTTCAATTCTTTTAATTCATTGCATATACCCCATTTACACTACCAGCTTTTTATGAATGTTATCAATGCCTGATAGGGAATAGACCATATAATAGAACACAGACGGTGGGTGCAATAACCGGGAAAACCTTGGAATTAAATTGCACTTGGCCCAGTCCTTTGGTGCTTTGCGCTGGCAAATGAAGATCTTGTTGCTGAAAAGCTACACTGCTTTGACAAAAGCTGAGCTACTGCAACGCGTAATTACAAAAAAATTAGTAAAGATAGTTCCTAAATACTGGTCTCCTTACCCGGAGTACAGTGATCTCCTCCTCAGCCTCGGCGGTCGTCTCCTCCAGCTCAGTTTTGGCCTGCTGAAGTTGACTCTCTAGGGCGTGTCGCGCCGCCTGCAGACTGCTGATTTGAGCTTCTCTCTCCTGCAGGGACAGCGTGAGCTCCGAAACCTGACGCTTGATCTCCAGCTTCTGTTCTTCATGTTCCAGACCCATCTGTGGAGAAACACAGAGCAGCTCACCCATGAGAACCATAAGTTAAATCTCTTGAATCTTTGCATTTCATTTCATCATTTCATCATTTCATTTTTATTTCCAGTGTGGTCCATACCTACCTCTCTGAGTCTGGCCTCCAGTTCCATCACTCTACTCTTGTTGGTCTGTTCCTGCTGTGTTAACTTCTCCAGATGTTCCTCCAGCTTTGCATTCTGGGCCTCCAGTTTACCGGCCTGAGACTCCAGATAAAATTTCTGCTGCCTCAGTTCAGATATCATCTCCTCTTGAGCTTTCCTGGACAACATAAACAAAATTGTCATGTGGGTTTGTAGAGGAATAGCCTGCTGGAAAATCCAGGTCATACCAGCTCAAGATGTCAGGGGTTGAGGGATGTTGTGAGACACAATGTAAAGTGTTAACATGGTAAAATCAGACTTAAATGACTTATTACTTTTGTAAAACAGCAGCACATTCACAATGGCTTAGAGTGTGCTTCATTCGACCAGATTTCAGTGGAGTTTTGATATAATGCATTGTGTTTACTGTATATATTCGTGTTTGTAAACTCACATGTTTTTCTGTGTGTAAATGCTGCTGTTAGCCGCCAGTTTGTTGGCCTCAGAAAGCTCAGCGATTCTCTGCTCCAGACTGGTCATCTTGGACTCCATGGCGTTGATGGTCTACATGAAAAAGAGCCATTTATGTGTAAATTAGAGCATTGATAAATTACAGTTGATCCTTTATGATCAAAACTGCTTTGAATTTACATGGTTATTTCATAAAGGCACAAGGACTACTATTATGATAAATCTAAAATGCTTTTTTGCTGTGTTTTTGTCCTTTTTGGAGCTTCACTGAGCATTAAAGAGCAGCTTGAACATTCTTAAACATTTCTCCTTTTGTTTTTCACAGGAGAAAGAAAGTTTTTCGGGTTTGGAACAACATGACGGTGAGTAAATTATTTTTGAGGAGGTGAAGTACTCCTTTAAAGGTAAACAACAGAGGACTTCTTAAATTTTCCTGTAGAGATGAACAAAATAGCATTATTGAGCCAGTACATAAACAATGCCCTGCTCTTTTGCATTTTACACTTTTGCATTTATATATATATATATATATTTAATATTATATATTATTTATATCAGAATATTTAATTTTACTTTATTATAATTTTGTAAAATAATACATAGATTTAATATATATATATATAATTTAATAATTATTTTTATAATTATTATTTAATTAAATTTTATTTTCTCATTTTTATTATTTTAATTATTTTTCTATTTTATCCCCATGTTTTTGTTTTTATTGTTTGCTACTGTTTTACACTTGCAAATGTAACAAAAAAAATGTCCACTGTTGGGATTAATAAAGTATTTTCTGTTCCATTCTAATACACAGTACATCTAACATTACTATCATAGTAGATATCGGGTTTGATTTGGTAGGAAATTTCAGGCTTCTGTCATTCGTCCTTGCGTGTTTACGTCACATTCTTAAACAAAGGAAAAAAAGGTCTGGTGGCAGATATGCAACTTATTTGCTCAAATGACATATTTTTCGGATATACTCTATCTTGTATGATTTTCTTCTTACAATCAGTATCTCTTGCTAGTCAGATCCTCTCTGATATGATCACAGGCAATCCTGCATGTACCCAAACCATCAGATTCACCACGCAGAAGATCAGTGTCGAAGCACAACTGATGTAAAAAACACAACAATGCTCCTCTGCAATTAAATTGCAATTTTATAATTCAACCACAGATGCTGATTGAAAGCCAAGAATTCCTTCGTGTACCTTTAATATTTTAAATTATACTGAGCTTTCTGTTTTCCCAATTTAAAAGCAAAAGATCATCAGAATAAACAAATAACATCTTGTACCGCGGCCTGATCACTGATGACTTTGCCCTTCTTGCGGGACTCCTCCTGATACGTGTTGTGTTTGGACTCCAGCAGCTCCTTTTCAGCCATATCGACCTTCATCTGAGTCTCCAAAACCTAAAAATCACACAAAAGCACAGAATTAATACTGACGAGGCCTTCTAAAGGTTTTCATCTGAAGCCAACTTAAGTAAGGATCTTTTATTCATTCACCATTAAATTAATAATGAATGTTAATCCAGACTATATTCTGGGCAAATTCAGTAATGGAAGTACAATTCTCCTTCAGCTGTGACATGCCATGGCTAGGGGTGTGTGTTCAGCCCAACCTTGATCTTGTCTTCATAAAGCTGCTTCTTCTGTTCCAAGTGTGTTTCCATACGCTGCGCTGTGGCCTGGGTGTCACGCAAGTTCTCTTCTAGTTCCTGTATACAGACCACAACAGAAGAACCAGTCACGCGTCTGTTTTAATACTCTGATTACAATCCAGATGAAAATATATTGCTCAGAGATTGCTCTTTATAGTTCAAGAGATTGAATGGAATTCTATGTTGTTTCATTTAACCCTTTAAGCTCCGAAGGCGTTTTTAAAGATTTCATTTTTCTGGGGGCCTGGGTAGCTCAGCAAGTAAAGACGCTGACATCCACATCTTCACAAGTCAGGCTTGACTCCAGTCAGGCTTCCTAAGCAACCAGTTGGTCCAGTTGCTAGGGTGGGTACAGCCACGTTGGGTTAATCTCCTCGTGGTCACTATAATATGGTTCTCGCTCTTGGTGGGACGCGTGGTGAGTTGTGCGTGGATGCCGCGGAGAATAGCGTGAGCCTCCACATGCACTACGTCTCCGCAGTAACATGCTCAACAAGCCACGCGATAAGATGCGCGGATTGACAGTCTCAGATGCGGAGGCAACTGAGATTCATCCTCCACCACCCGGATTGAGGCGAGTCACTTCGCCACCACGAGGACATTGGGAATTGGGCATTCCAAATTGGGGAGAAAAGGGGAGGGAAAAAAAAAATATATATATATATATATATATATATATATATATATATATATATATATATATTATTTTTCAAAAACAAACAAACAAGGAGGAAGTGTTTGGTGTCATAGTAAAAAAAACTTTTCACATTTTTTGATGATAAAGATTTTGATCTCTCAGCCAAAAAAAAGAAAAATTGCAAAAAATTAAATATTGTTCTTATTTTTCTTATTTGACATTATATATCTCTGGTGTAAATAAGGTAGCTCAGAAAAACTGCTTTTATTTTGTTCCCAATCATGTCAACTGTATCTGTGAAAACTTTTGTGTTGATACAATAAAGCAATCAAAAGTTATAGCATTACAAAATAATTTATCGTAGTGTCCAAAAACATTTCCATGTGTCTAAAAGCCTCACCAAACAAAAATATGTATATAAGAACTAATTACACATTCAAACACAACAATGACTAAAGGTTTACCTAGAATGTAGACATGATTTTAGTAATGAGATTTCACAGAATGAGTTTCATTCTGTGTCATTTGAGTCATCATTGAGTCTGTGTCATTTACTTGGCGCCATCTCCTGGTGGTCATATGTAACATTGTGCTTCATGTGGATTATCTAATGATCTATGTATCTGATTACCTTATGTGTGTGGTTTGTGATATTTTCTGTTCTGTTTTTTTTTTCGTGAAGTTATAAGCGAAAACGGGCATATAAGCAACACCAACATAATTGTTAGACATATACTTAATTATTACTCACTATATTTTTCCAACAACATATGACACGTGGTTATTTGATGAGTTTGATGTTTTTACTGATTGCAATAATATGTACAGTGCATTTTTTTTCTTTTACAAATTATCAAAACTGAACACTTCTGATTTGTCTGCAAATTTCAAAAAGCACTTGTTCAGTTTTGGTCATAATGCCTTCATGCATTGGAAAGAAGAGCTTATAAGATTTAAACGATACCTATTTTATGTTGGTCAAGACAGTAGTTATTTATATTTTCACGATTATTCTTTTTTTCTCGTGGGTGGGCCCATCTGAGCTTAAAGGGTTAAATGTAAAACTTTGAAGAAATAAAAGTAGATACAAATCAGCCAATTGTTGACATACAGTAAATGTATAAAAGCTATGAAATAAATGTTGATAGCATATCACAAATAATTTGGTCTTGGGAGAAATGGATGAAAGATGTTTGAGATCATTGAGATCTCTTCTGAAAATGAGACAAACATGAAACATCAGAGAAACATTAAATTCAATATAATTAATCGTGCTGTGTAAACACTCTCATTTTCAAGCAGTTAATCGTGACTGAACCATAAAAAGCAGTAATGCATGAATCCTCTGATTAAAAACACATAGTCATTGTGACACACATGATCGTGGCCAGAGAAAGAGATGATCCACTCTCACAATCTGTCACTTTTGGAGCCGTGACAGGGGCAGAGAGCATGCTGGGAGCTCAGAAACGAAATGGGTGAGACTGCCAAGCTAGAAGAGACAGATAAAGACCGAAAGGGTGTGTGTGTTTGTGTGTTTAATGTAATCACGAACGTTTGAAAAGGTATATCGCCTGTGACTAAGTGTTTCATGTCTTAATTAAGTAGGCCTACTGAGTGTGTTTAGACATTTCTGGAGCGTAGCAATCAAATTTCATTAGCACATCTGTGAAGGGAACAGCATTCCTGATAATGTTTGTTTGTGTGTTTGTTTGTGTTTTATATATAGTATGTGTAAATCAGCAGGAGTTTTGTGCTTGCTCACATCTCAGCCTTACCATGATTTTGTCGGCCATCTGTTGGATCTGTTGTGACTTGGTCTGGATATCTTCTTTCAGTTTAGTTTCTCTCCGTTCCACCAACTCCAGCCGCTTCACCTGGTTCTCTAGAGTCTTCTTTCCATCCTGTTTCATTACACAGAAAACAAACACGATTGATGATGTTCTCCATTCTTGATGCACTTCCATGTTGTCATGGTAGACATATATTGTTCAAACAATGCCTTAAAACATGGATTTTAAAATTGGGGAAAATTCTGAGAAAATATATGTAAAATAATAAAATAAAATAAAATAAAATAAAATAATAAATAAATGTAATTCAATAAAATTCAATTTTATATATATATATATGCAATATATATATATACTGCAAATCCATATTCATTTAAATTGAAGAAATTTTTATTGAGGTTTATACATCTAACATTACTCTAACAGAGGGTAGAAAAGAATAAATGTTGTCAACGTAATACAAAGTAAATATTTTCGGAATAATATTATTTAGATTTCTCAATTTAGTCTGATGGAAGTTTGTCATACAATTGAAATGCATAAATCTTAAAAGTTGACTAAAACATTTGTTTGAGTATACCAATATCAACATCTATTGTTTGTTGTGGAACAACATTACTATCAACCAATACATCCCAATCCAAACCCAAACTCTAACTATAAATCTACCCCGGAGATAAATGGGTTGATAACTATGTTGTTTAATTCCCGTAATCCTAGAATCTAGTTCATTGATAGGAATTTTTTTACAGCATGTGGATCCAGGAATGGATGTTCTAAATCACTTCACAACTCTTGCACTTGGTAGATATTTAGACTTATATACATCATTGGTCATTAGGACCGTTTGCCCCCCGATGGAGCATTTGAGTCATATCTGACCTCAGTTTCTCGTAAGCGTCTGCGCAGACTGTCAGTGGAGTCCTCTTTGGTCTGTAGACGCTCCAGGTCTCGCTCCAAACGTTCTTTAGATTGACGAACATTCTGCAGCAGTTCAGTGGCTTCTGTACTCGCCATCACAGCCTGGAAGAGAAACAGTTAGAGGACATAGGTCATTTATGCCTGATATCTGTGCCAACTACTTCTGTGATCCATAACAAACAGGATAAATAAATGTAATGTAAATGTTTATGAAGTACCTTGCTGAGCTTCTCTTGAAGTTCTTCAATCTTTGATTGTTGCTCTGCATTGGTCTGAGACATTTACAAATAAAGAGGCTTAATATCATCAAGCATTAGCAATTCAATATTTTACTACTGTAAAACAAAATTATAATATAAATATAATATCAAATATAATGACAACAATAATAATTATAATAATAACTACATGTATGCATATTATGATTAATAAAATAATATTAATACAAAAAATAACAATAACCATAACAACAATTATTATTATTTTTTTAGTAGTAGTTATAGTAGTAGTAGTATTAAATTAATAATAATATTAATAACATAATAATAACAATATTGCATGTATGCATATTATTATTAATAAAATACATAAATAAAATAAAAACAATAACCATAACAAGAATTATTATTCTTTTTTTTTAGTAGTAGTCTTAGTAGTAGTAGTATCAGTAGTAGTAGTATTAATTTATTAATTAATAATAATAATAATAATAATAATAATATTACATGTATGCATATTATAATTAATAAAATAATATTAATACAATAAAAACAATAACCATAACAATATTTTTTTTTGTAGCAGTATCAGTAGTATTAAATGAATAATAATAATATTATAATAATAATATTGCAGTATTTAATGAATAATATTCAAGTTAATTGGGTTCCAATTTTTATTTTATTTTAGTTTTCCGCAAAAATAAAGGCCTGAGTGTTAAGAATATAATGCTATTGTCAAACTAATTTATAATAAAAATTATAATATAAAATATAACAATATATAATAATAATAATTATAATAATAACTACATGTATGCATATTATTATTAATAAAATAATATTAATACAATAAAAGTAACCATAACAACAATTATTATTTTTAGTAGTATTTATAGTAGTAGTAGTATCAGTAGTAGTAGTATTTAATTAATAATTATAATAATAATAATAATAATATCGCAGTTTTTAATAATATTCAAATTAATTGGGTTAAAAAAATATATTATAATAATAATAATTCCAAGGCCTTATTTCAGTTTTCTGCCTAAATAAAGGCGTGAGTGTTTGAAATATATTACTATTGTAAAACAAAATTATAACAAAATTATAATATCCAATATAACAACCACAGTTATACTAATTATAATAATAACTACATGAATGCATATTATTAATAAAATAACATTAATACAATAAAAATAACAATAACTATAACAAGAATGATTATTATTCTTTTTATTAGTGGTTATAGTAGTAGTAGAATCAGTAGTAGTAATATTAAATTAATAATAATAGCTCAGTATTAAATTAATAATAATAGCAAGTTAATTGGGTTCCAAAAAAGAAACTCTTAAGGTCTTCTTTTAGATCTTCACAGGTCAGAAGGTTTATAATTGTTATTCATAATATATTACTATTGTATAATAAAATTTGAATATCCAATATATTATTATTATTACATTAATTCTGTCAATATTATATAATTATGTATGTGAATTTATTTCCTAATCAATAAACGCAAGTTTGAACACCTGTGTGACTCTTTCTATTAGCGCTAAAGCATGGGTAACACATGACTTAGTTTGGAGACAAAAGGATTTACTTGCGATTTTGTAGTTTTTGCACATTTTGGAATATTAGAGCTGCTGTTTCAATGTAATTGTATGCATTTTTGTGGTCTTTTTGATGTCTAAGTAGCAGCAATATGAGATGCTAAATGTTTATAATTTCACAGTTCGCAATCTGCAATCGCAAAACATGACAAAATTATCGCTATTATGCTTTTTTGGCCCAAATTGTGCAGCCCTAGTGACCCACAGTGTTTGCTTTTTAACCAGGGTTTCACCTGGTCTTAAGACTTCTCATTGTAGTAACAGTGATTTGGGATTACAGTAGTTTGTACCTTCTGTAGTTTGGACAGAAGTTCTTCCATCTCAGATTTTCCCTGTTCTTTAGCCTGAAAAATAAAATATAGACTGACCAAACCATATTCAGTGTTTCAGCTGAACTCTGACACTAGACTTTTGGACAAACCTTCTGAATCTTCTGTTGATATTCTGTCGCTTTCCTCTTCAGTTCCTCGCTGGTCTGACGGGACTCTTTCAGCTCAGATTCATACAGGTCACTACGGCGGCGAGCGGCGGAGAGATTCTCCTCCAGTTGACGAATAGACACCCGCATCTCCTCCAGCTGAGCGTGGTACTCCTACAGAGAACATGAAAAGATGATGACAGAGATGGTCATAAAATAATAATATGGTACATTGTCTACATGCTGGAGTCATGTTCTCAATGTCCATTTCTAACAGCAAGAATAGAAACAGGGTCAGTGTGTGTAAACTACATGAATGTGTTTTTTAAGCTTTAAAGTGAGTCACTATCATCTTCAAACTGAAAAGATGGATCAGAATAGTCATTAAATCTTCTCCTTTTGTGTTCCACAAATCATGACATTTTAATTTTTGGGTGAACTATCCCACAATTTTGCCATTGTGAAAGCATAATGCAGATGAGATGGAAACAGTCTGAGTAACCACGAGAACGAGAGAGCCCAGCCGATGAAAAGCAGAGCGGAAAAGTGGAGAATTAAGTGTGCTGAGTGGGTGAAAGGGCAGAGAGTGGGCGTATCGAGCAAGTGTGCCAATCAGAGGGCCAATCTACCCCAGTCTGTTCATCAGATATTAGATACAGCAAACACATTTCATCTACTACATGTCCGACGAGGCCACTACTGCCTAACAAGACGTCTAACATCATTTAATGATATTAAATGATAGTCTGAGACTACACTTGAGGCAGATGAGGAAATTTTGCTAGACAGGCATACAAGATAGAATCAAAAGTGTCTCTGTTTATTAAAGCTTGTCGAACAGCATGTTGGACATGCTCCTTTGAAATTGAATAATTGCAGGTTACGTACATATGAAATTAGAAGACGTGATTTTGTTTCAGTTGCTACAAAGAATTTTTACAATTATTTTTCTCATTTCAGTCTATGGAGGGCAAATCAGAATATTGAAACAGATAGTTGCGGTTCTGAATGCATAACATATAACACAACAGAACACAACATAACATAACATAACATATAACATATAACATATAACATATAACATAACATAACATATAACATAACATATAACAACATAACATATAACATATAACATATAACATATTACATAACATAACATAACATATAACATAACATAACATAACATATAACATATAACATATAACATAACATAACATAACATAACATAACATATAACATAACATAACATAACATAACATATAACATATAACATATAACATAACATAACATAACATAAAATAACATATAACATAACATATAACAACATAACATAACATATAATATAACATATAACATATTACATAACAACATATAACAGAACACAACATAACATAACATAACATGTAACATAACATATATAACATAACATAACATATAACATAACATAACATAACAACATATAACATAACATAACATATAACATAACATAACATAACATAACATAACATAACATGTAACATAACATATATAACATAACATAACATATAACATAACATAACATAACAACATATAACATAACATAACATATAACATAACATAACATAACATAACATAACATAACATATAACACAACATAACACACCACAACACAACATAACATTTAACATAACATAACACAACACAACACAACGCAACAAAAAATAACATAACATTTAACATAACATATAACATAACACAACACAACACAACACAACACAACATAACATAACATAACATAACATTTAACATAACATATAACATAACACAACACAACGCAACAAAACGTAACATAACATTTAACATAACATACAACATAACACAACACAACATAACATAACATAACATTTAACAACATACAACATAACACAACACAACATAACATAACATAACATTTAACATAGCATATAACATAACACAACACAACGCAACAAAACGTAACATAACATTTAACATAACATACAACATAACACAACACAACACAACATAACATAACATAACATTTAACAACATACAACATAACACAACACAACATAACATAACATAACATTTAACATAACATATAACATAACACAACACAACGCAACAAAACGTAACATAACATTTAACATAACATACAACATAACACAACACAACACAACATAACATTTAACATAACATAACACAACACAACACAACGCAACAAAAAATAACATAACATTTAACATAACATATAACATAACACAACACAACACAACACAACACAACATAACATAACATAACATAACATTTAACATAACATATAACATAACACAACACAACGCAACAAAACGTAACATAACATTTAACATAACATACAACATAACACAACACAACATAACATAACATAACATAACATTTAACAACATACAACATAACACAACACAACATAACATAACATAACATTTAACATAACATATAACATAACACAACACAACGCAACAAAACGTAACATAACATTTAACATAACATACAACATAACACAACACAACACAACATAACATAACATAACATTTAACAACATACAACATAACACAACACAACATAACATAACATAACATTTAACATAACATATAACATAACACAACACAACGCAACAAAACGTAACATAACATTTAACATAACATACAACATAACACAACACAACACAGCATAACATAACATAACATTTAACAACATACAACATAACACAACACAACATAACATAACATAACATTTAACATAACATATAACATAACACAACACAACGCAACAAAACGTAACATAACATTTAACATAACATACAACATAACATACAACATAACACAACATAACATAACATAACATAACATAACATAACATAACATAACATAACATAACATAACTTAACATAACATAACATACAATATATAACTGCACAGCACCCATAGAGACGAACTATTAAACTATCTATACCTACATTTATGGGTGTTTCTTTAACTTTGGGGAATTTTAGCCTTGTGAATTTTTAGAAAGTAAAATCCAGTTAAAACATTTTTCACACTTTCACAAGTTTATTTAATTTATCCAACAATGTCAAACAATTTACATTCATCATAGGAGATTTATAATTTTCAGAAAATTCCCATTCCAACACATGCAAAGGACATATTAAGTTATTTCGCACAATTTGACAAAATTACAGCTTAATTGGAAATGACGTCCAATGAAAATACTCTACTCACAGGTGATATTTCCCTTGATGCTCTTCACTGACACTTTTGACGAACTTTGTAAACAAGTACAATAACTTAAAATAAATACATTATATATATATATATATATATATATATATATATATATATATATATATATATATATATATATACGTATCTATATATCTATATCTATCTATCTATCTATCTATCTATATATATATATATATAAAACATAACATATATGTCTAAGTCTAATATATATATATATATACTATATTAGGGGCAGAATTGTTTAATGTGGTGGAAATGACCCCACAACTGTAGGACAGTCACATTTTTTACAATGGTTCATGCTTATTTCATACTTGTTTGGAATAGTTTATCATAATTTTAAACATGTAATATTTTATAATGGATTTTCAAAGTTTATTATTGAAAGTCTGGGTCTGAGACAAGGCTAAAACAATAAAATCTATAAATAAAAGGCATTTGAAAAGTACCAAAAATAAATTATGAATGCCTGGTAAAAAGTTTCCAAGTCCATTTTAATGTGACCTTCATATAACAAAAAGAAAAAAGTTGAAATCTGTTTGTTTCAATAAAAATCAACCCCCGGGACATGAAAGTGCCTGAAGTTGAAGAAGCATGCTTATATGTCAGGAAATGTAGAAATATAGAAATGTGTGTTCTATATATTAATTAAGTAGTTTTTCTGGGTTGATTTTAACAATGCCCTTTAGCGTGACTACATTCACAATACAGCTTGGCTTCTCATATTTATAGCTTAACTAACTTATGTAATTTCTCTCAATCACATAAAATAGACACAAGTTCCAAACATAAAGGACAGAGAAGAAGTGCTTGACATTTCGTGAAATTACCTCCCAAATTAAAGTAATAATGTAAAAAAATCAACCCATAGTGAGTCAACACAATCTTCGTATGTCAATCTTCTCCGCTAATGTGACTGGTTAATTATCAATCACGAGGTAATTGCTCTCCTGCGCAAATAACATCAATCATAATAATGACGTAATGTAGGAAAGTGGGGCTGGAACTGAAAAAAATCTGCTGTTACCAACATACTGAAATCACTCTAAATGTGAGGTTCACCCACCAAAACTAATAATTGCAAATGAGATCTCTTTAGTATCTCAATTGTTTCTCGTACACAGCAATGAGATTATTTGTACAAAAAAATAGAGTTTCCTGCTTAGATTTTTTTTTTCTCCTGAGAAAAGGACCCCAATAATCTCACCTGTCTCCTCTAGAGTTTTAAAAGAAATCTCAACAATGCCTCAAACTGTGCTCAGATTTGCCATGATAACTGCAAGTGTATAATCAAATTCTTCCAATACCAAATGATCTAGATATGCCATCCATTTTCATTTCATAGTTCTATACTCTTACTGTATGTCAGCTTATTTTAATTTCACCTAAGAATTTTAGGAGAGACATCTAAGACAAAGTTGAAACTTCAAAGACACATAACTAAGATTTCCATGAAGTCTTCTGAGCTATGAAAGAACAACCTGTGAGCAGTAAAGTTTTCCTATGGGCAGAACTGTTCCAACTAACTGATTCTAACTTATGATTGTAAATTGTGCCTCAAAATAAATAATAAAAAATAGTTAAATTATATTTAAATATAGACCCCTAGAAGAGTCTGAAGTTTGAGTTTGTAGTCGAAAAATGTATGCATTTCTATGCCCAGCCTTATTTTTTTGAACGGAGTACTCAGAAATCAAACAGAAACATAGAGGAGGCTACAGGCAGCTACAGTCACACCGTGACCTAACCTGATGGCAAACAACATGTGATAAAATGTATATTTTCTATGTTAATCAGAGTTTTCTTTGGTACATTATACCAATCGATTGTTTTCTATTTTCGGATTCACGCGGGTAACTCCGTCCACTGTGACATGGCACCGGTCCAAAAACTTTCTCATGACAGTATATTAAAGCCAGCATCTCATGAGCCGATTAAAAACGACTTAATTTTGGCCAAGAATGGTACACCTACTGAATGTTTTTGCGGAGGTCTTACTCTCCTCAGGTCTGTCACAAATTCTCACCCGTTCAGAATGGAGAAGAGGTGACAAACATTCCCTCCTATTCCATCTCTCTCTGTTTGATGGAGGACTCTGGTTCAAAAAAATAAGGCTGGGCATAGAAATGCATAAATTCTTCGACTACAAACTTCAGACATATTTAGTAAGTTCTGTTCTATGTTTTGTGTGCAGCTGTGTTATGTTCTGTTGTCACTATCGCTGTAGCGGACCTGTTTTTAGATTTTAGATTTAGTTTTCACTTGAACGCCCCAATGTCGCGAGGGGGCTTCGTGAACTGTTGCTCTCGTGCCCTATCATGACTGTCCACGGGAGATCAACAGTCAGTGAAAATTTTCAGTAAATAGCACGTTAGATTTCAGTTTGTTTCTCACCAAATCTTATTGTATGCTTTCATAAAAATCATGAGTCTCATGGAATCATTTATTAGACTTCTGAATTATACTTTTGTGTTCTTTTGAAGCATGAAGTGGTGGTGGCGTAGTGGACTGAAGCACTAAACTGGTAAGCCAAAAGTTGTTGGTTCAATCCCCATAGCCATCACCATTGTGTCCTTGAGCAAGGCACTTAACTCCAGGTTGCTCCAGGGGGATTGTCCCTGTAATAAGGGCACTGTAAGCTGCTTTGGATAAAAGCGTCTGCCAAATGCATAAATATATGAAGGGGTGGTCACCATAAACTGCCATTGTATGATATCACTGAGCACGACATTATTTTTTCACAATTTCCTCCCTTTGTGTTAAGAAAAAGAAAGTAATATTGGGTTATAACAACACAGGGGTGAGTAAACAATGACTGAATTTCCTTTTTGGGTGAACTAATCCTTTAAGGAAAAAAAAGAAATTCATATTGGTTTATATCAACTCGGGGGTGAGTAAGCAGTGAGTGAATTTTTATTTTTGGGCAAACTTTCAATTTAAATCGGCTGTTTGGAAGCATTTGAATGACTAAGGGTTACTGTAGACGACGGATGTAAAACATGAAGACAGAAGTAATAGAAAGGTAAACATTTTACAAATGGACAGGATGTTTCACTAATCATCCAACAACAAACTAGTGAGTTTAATATTTTTTTAGCTGTGGTGCTTTTAAAGGGATCTATTGAGAGATGCAACTTTTTGGAATGTTTAAGTGTGCTGACTGTGAGCGGCGCATTTGCATGTAGTTACTATCAGTGTTGTAAACTTCGAGAAGTTGCGTCTTAATTCATGCTCATTATTTAAAAATCATCTGCCGATGTTTATCAATCAATCACTGAGTAAATTAAAATCATCGGTTTTTCATATCTGCGTTTTCATGCTTATAACCGATATGCCAATGGTTTTATTTTGATTTATAATTAATTAGTAACACAAGTTGTAAAAACTCTTGTAAACAATTCAAATGCACAATCCAGATGTAACAATATTCACAATATGTAGAAGACTTTGACTTTTGAGACATCAGTAGGATACCCATTAATGCTTCATGATTGACTGAATTAAAACTGAAATCGCAATATGGCCTGCCTGATTACTAAACCATAAAAGCCTGTATTTTAAAATATAGTCTGTATTCAGCGCTTCAGTCAGCATTGTGTAAGCAAGTGGCACCCTCTAGCGGTCTGGATGGCATCATCCATTATCTATTATACCATTATAATACAGAATTTAAAAGGGGACATTTTTTCCCCATTATGTGGTTGACATTTCCATGGAATTGACCAACATATGCATATTATGAATTTGTAATGTTCTATCATATCCAGTACGTACATGTAAAATGTGAGATCTGTTGTTTGCAAAAATGTTTTAGAAGTACAAAATAACCTTTTTTTCATATCGATCATGATGTTATCATATTTAATTATTTTTTAACTTTTTAGAGACAGATCCAATCCATGTTCAACATAAATTATTTATTTTTAGAAGAGTATAAAAGCAGGGGCCTTGGTAGCTCAGCATGTAAAGATGCTGACTACCACACCTCGAGTCGCGAGTTCGAATCCAGGGTGTGCTGAGTGACTCCAGCTAGGTCTCCTAAGCAACCAAATTGGCCCGGTTGCTAGGGAGGGTAGAGGCACATGGGGCACATGGTGAGTTGTGCATGGATGCCGCGGAGAATAGCGTGAGCCTCCACACATGCTAGGTCTCCGTGGTAACGTGCTCAACAAGCCATGTGATAAGATGCACGGATTGACTGTCTCAGACGCGGAGGCAACTGAGATTTGTCCTCCGCTACCTGGATTGTGGCGAGTCACTACGCGACCATGAGGACTTAGAGCGCATTGGGAATTGAGCATTCCAAATTGGGGAGAAAAAAAAAAGAAGAGTAAAAAAGCTTGTATTCCTCTTTGTAAATTTTTAAAGCGTAATTCCAAAGTAAAATCTGATGACAAAATAAGGTAAGTGGCAAAAAAATCTGTATCGGTATCAGCCTATAGCTTTTTCATATCATTGCATCCCTACTGAAAACTGACCATAGTTTACCATAGACTCTTTGAAAAAGCTAAACTAAAATTCAACACAATACATTTCTTCAACATCCACTAAAACCATTTAAACAGAAAATCACCCACTACATGCAAGAAAACAGCTTTAAACTGACAACTTGATAGACCATTTTCCCCTTGAGCTTCACAAATCATTGAAAAACCTTTTTCTTTATTTACTTTCTTAATACACTTTACTGGGCTTATTGTGCACAATTCATCAGTATGCATTATTGCACAATAATATATATATATATATATGTCTTTACAATCATTAATCAAAATATAATAACTTTCTCTGCCTCAAACGACTTACCAATTCCTCTTATTTTTCAACCACCTGTCATATAGAGACACTTTTCAACATCCAATCAACTCCCAATGGCTAAAATCAAGTCCCGCCCTTAATTTCTTCTCATTGAATATCCTGTTTCATAAGGAAATATGTCACATCATGGAAGTAATCCGATCTGTAAATCCCATGTTATGTTGACTGTAAAGTATAGCAAACTGTTAGTCAGTATCTAGACTCTAAATCCTCCATTGGTGAACTTTTACAGTTTTGCTGAACTATATGTACAAGTTGAGTTCTTTGTTCCTTTTCTCAAATGCTCAGAAAAACATCTGTTGCTGCAGATGTTTGGAAGCATCAACTAGTAGCGCAGTCTAGTGCCACTTAAATAAACGCTTTCATATTTGGAGGATAAACCGAAAAGTAAACGCTTCATTTAAAGTCTGATTGCTGCTAATTTGAGACCTTTGCTGGTTTGTCACGACAGCAGTTGCTCTGCATCTGCAACATCCTTCACTCCGAGGTACCATTTTTGTCTCCATGGCAACCGCAGTGCGATGGAGTCTGGCTCTGGGGGAGATGCGCAAGAAAGCGCTAGAGAGCAGGCTGTTTTTCTGTTATGTTCTTTCCTTTGCATTACATGCTTCAGTCTTACATTCTCTACCACTTTATGGCAATAACTGGCCAGTGCTATTTCAGAAGCTGAAATAGGCCTCAGTGGTGGAAGATGAGTATATTTGTACTCATACTGTGGACTCTATCAGCAGGGCTCTTATAGTCTGTGTCTAGCCACTCTATGCTGAAATTAAAGAGATAGTTCGGCCAAAAAATGAACATTAGGTCATCATTTACTCACCCTCATGTTGTTCAGAACCTGTATAACTTTCTTTGTTCCGTCGAACACAAATGAAATGATCTTTTCATTTTCCACACAATAAAAGTGAATGATGATTGTTGATAACATCCTACCTAAAATCCTTTTGTGTTCTATGAAGGATAGAAAGTCATACAGGTGAGTAAATGATGACAGAATTTTCATTTCTGGCTGAACTATCCCTTTAAGTGGAGCTCTATGAGGAAGCGTAATTCAGGTTCCTTTCAAATGCTCGCACGTAAAACTAAATGTTATATAACGGCACATGTCAGATGACTCTTCATGGATCTAATATCTAACATATTTATTTAAATGAAACACAATACATAAGAATGCAGCAATTTGCTTCCTCAGCCAGTTTCAAATTCCTGTATGTTATTATGGCGTTTATGGCAGCCAGAAGTATATAATCACTGCAGAGAACACCCAGCTAAATCCAGTTGTGCTATTTCTTAGACCTTTCAGATCCATATTTCTCCACAAAACTGGCAAATGTGTCATTCTCCCCTGCTTTAAAAAAAAACAAAAAAAAAAACAATTATCTTGCATTTCAGATGCTGGTCATGAAGAAAGCGAATTTTGCACACCAAATCAAATTATTTAATTAATAATTCAAAGAAATTAGGCTTTGAATCTAGGATCCATAATCCAATACATTTTACTGAAGAATTATGTTCAGTTACTATACATGCAACAGACAATGTTTGTATAGAGGCAAAGCTTTTGTGGTGCTCTGGTCTATTCTCGCCCCTAATTGGCACATAGGAACAATACAAACTGTGACTGATTGATTTACATGTAGGGATGTGAAGCAAGAAATGTAAGCGCAGCATAGTTCTAGCGGGAAGACTAGCAGCTGTACATCATCGCACCATTAACTAGGTAACTCCTAGCCAATCACATGTAAGCCATTGCTTTATAAGTCTGCTCACAATCTATCACATTGCGGCAACCTCCACCACCCCACCACCACCAGTTGAGTCCCGTCCTGCATGGGGTAGGCTCCTCGCCCCTGCCTCCTATCTCCAACAGGATATGATGGTTCCGAGTACAACTTCTTCGGACCACCAGACAGGGCTTACGCCAAAGAGAGACATTACATTTCTGTTTTATATTCATCAAATAAATGTAATCTTAAATTTCACTCAAGTCTGTGAGTCTTCCTGATAGAACTGGTTCTTATTCCGAACAGTGTAACCATATGATTTTCACGACTTTTGTTCTGTTAACAGCATCTACAGAATCTACAGAATTAAACACACAGCACGACCTTAACTAATGACCCTTATGAGCCAATTGTTTTTAATTATCATAAACATTAAGTGCGAATAGTGTAGTCCGATTCCCAAACAAATGACTTTTATAAACCGGTTCTTTTTAGTGAATCAAAAACATTCAGCGTGATCAATGTAGTCTGATTCACGAATGAATGACTCTTATTAGCTGGTTCTTTTTAGTGAATCAGAAACATTCAGCACAACCAGTGTAGTTTGATTCCTGAATCAATGACTCTTATGAGATGGTTATTTTTGTGAATCAAAAACATTCTGTGTGACCAGTGTAGACCGATTCGTGAACAAATGACTCTTATGAGCTGGTTCTTTTTAGTGAATCCAAAACACCCAGCACAAACAGTTTAGCCTGATTCACGAACGAATGACTCTTATGAGCTGGTTCTTTTTAGTGAATCCAAAACACCCAGCACAAACAGTTTAGCCTGATTCACGAACGAATGACTCTTATGAGCTGGTTCTTTTTAGTGAATCCAAAACACCCAGCACAAACAGTTTAGCCTGATTCACGAACGAATGACTCTTATGAGCTGGTTCTTTTTAGTGAATCCAAAACACCCAGCACAAACAGTTTAGCCTGATTCACGAACGAATGACTCTTATGAGCTGGTTCTTTTTAGTGAATCAGAAACATTCAGCACAACCAGTGTAGTTTGATTCCTGAATGAATTACTCTTATGAGCTGGTTCTTTTTAGTGAATCAAAAACATTCAGTGTGAAAAATGTGTCCGATTCCTGAACAAATTACTTTTATAAGCCGGTTCTTTTTAGTGAATCAAAAAAAATTTGCTTGACCAGTGTAGACCGATTCGTGAATGAATGAATCTAATGAGCTGGTTCTTTTTATTAAATCAAAAATATACAGCGCTAAAAGTGTAGTCCAATTCCTGAAAAAATGACTCTTTTGAGCAAGTACTTTTTAATGAATCAAAAACATTTAGCATGACCAGTGTAGACCTATTCATGAACAAATGACTCTTATGAGCTAGTTCTTTTCAGTGAATCAAAAACATTCAGACCAAACAGTGTAGTCTGATTCCTGAACGAATTACTCTTATGAGCCGGTTCTATTCAGTGATTCAAAAATGTTCAGCCTGACCAGTGTAGTCTGATTCCCGAACGAATGACTCTTATGAGCTGGTTCTTTTTAGGGAATCAGAAACATTCAGCAAAACCAGTGTAGTTTGATTCCTGAACGAATGACTCCTATGAGCTGGTTCTTTTTATTGAATCAAAAACATTCTGTGTGACCAGTATAGTCCGATTCCCAAATCGATGACTCTTATGAGCCGGTTCTTTTTAGTGAATCAAAAACATTCAGCGTGAAAAGTGTAGTCCGTAGTGTAGTGACCCGTATAGTCTGATTCCTGAACGAATAACTCATTCTGTATGAGCTGGTTCTTTTGTATCTACAATGTGAAACATACTGCGTGACCAGTGTAGACTGATTCCTGAACGAATGACTCTTATGAGCCGGTTCTTTTGAATCTACAGCTCAAAACATACAGCGTGACCAGTGTAGCTGATTCCCAAACAAATGACTCTCATGACCCAATTCTTTTTAGTGAATTTGACTTGTTACTGTGTTATGTAATGTTGTAGCTCCTAACACTTCCATCAGGCAATGCATTTACTGACAGATTGTTCATATGTCAATGTTTAGTTAGTTGAAGACATGCCTACACATTATGAGTTTAGTTGTAATTAGAGGTATTTCAATTGGCAGTTCTTGGCTAGAATGAGCTTCAATATGGACCAGACCTTTTTGTCATTCAGTCAAAAGTCTAGCTACTCAAGACTAAAGGTAAAGCAAATACATTTTAGAGGTCACAATATCCCAAACTTAAAGTTGATCTGTACCTGTTCCTTGATTTCCTGCAGTTTGTTGCTCTGCTCACGTATGTCATGCAGTAGCTGAAGAGCTTTATCATCTTCCTGCGAAACTTCCATACGGGCCTGCTCCAAACTGTGCTTCAAACTCTAAAACACACAGCAACACAACGAGTTTGAACTGCAGTTCAGATCATGTCGTCCACATACCCAAACTTATGTAGTATACTCACACTGCACTCTGTGATGTAGGTGGCCAGGTCTTGTTCTAAGATGGTCCTCTGGGTTTCTGAAGCTTTGAGTTCCACATCCTTCTGTTGGAGAACTGACTCCAGGTCAGACATCTTACGCTGTACTTTCGATATCTCTTGCTCCATCTTTCAAATTAACACAAAGGAAAAGAGATTTGTGAGCACATTAGGGCTGCTTGACATCTACACACTTTTAAAGACCCCATGAAATTAAAATTGTAGTTGTGTGGCTTTTGTTTGTTAGCATTAAAGTGCTAGTGCAATGTGCTAGTGTAATCCAAAACGTTGATAAAAATATATCTATCAAATTTACATCCTGTTTGTGACTTTATTGGCATTGAAGCTACATGCACTAGTATAGTACTGTATATAGTATACATACTTTATATACTAAATATTAGTGCACTCCAAAATTGATAAAAATCCATCTGGCTTTAGTCTGTTAGCATTGAAGCCATTTATATGCTAGTGTACTCTTAAAAGTCGATAAAATTAACCTTGAGCAGATATAAACAATCAAAATGTAAATTTATTTTTCTTCCAAAAAAAAAAAAAAAACGTATAAAAAATACTGATGACTCATCTTGCACTACACAGATTTGTGTCCAATCAAACGCTCTCTAGAATGAGAATGCCCCTCCCCCTAAACCACATTCAACCGACTCGCAAATAGCAAATCATGGTTTATGGCTATGATGTAAATAAAGCCTATTGGTTATTAAAAAAAATTATAAATGCTTCTATATGTCCAGCTCAAACACAGAAATAAAAACTGCACTTGTAAAGCCATTTGTACTTATTAACAATTACATTTTGGTGAAATAAATGTATTACATGTTTAATAGTTTATATATGTTTAGCTTTTTATACTCATGTTTTTTTATTTCATTTATAATGCTTTTCAAGGGACCTGAGATGCAAATTATCTTGTGCTATAATCATTATGTTCAATGCATCTTTTTTAGTCTTTTGGCTAAGATTACGTTTTTGTAATGTCCCCATTCATTTAAATAAAATAATTACTTTTCATTGGGCCTTTACAGAACTGAGTTCTCTATAAATTGATATAAGACACTTTTATTGTTCACTCACTGTGTACAGCTGCAGACGTACCTTATTATATGTGTGTTTGCACTTTCTCTAGAAAGCTGTTTTGAAGGTCTTGTTCACGATGTGTGCTCGTAGACTGAAAGACGAGATCTGAATGAACTTGCTCTTTAAAAAATAAAAATGCAAAAGGAAGTGAAAAATATGAGAAACCACATTTAAGCTTCAATTACACCAATACACATGACTGAAACTTCTGCCTTTATAGTAAAAGTTGAAAATCTGCTTTTATGATTGTCAACAAAACTAGTGAATCAATTAAACTCTCTATTATTTAGCTAAGCGATATGCACATTTATTTAACAGACAACAAAGGATGTAACAACAACAAATAATTACACACTGCAATTATAAAACTGTTAAAAACATAAAAACACGAGAAAGAAAGAACTGGCAGAAAAACAACATGCCATGTGCATAATAGATTTAATATGAATTAGTTTTATTGTCCAACTTGTCAAACTTTATATTAGGTGGCCTTAACTACTATATAAAACATGATATACATGAAACAGATTCCCACATTTGCTGCTAATGAGGTTGAGGTACGGGTATATTTTGGAGTAAGGGTGGGTTAGGGTTAGGATTAGGGGTTAGAGTTAGGTTTTGGGGTAAGGGTTGGGTTGGGTTAGGGGTAAAGTTAACAGTGTAACTACAAATGTAATTAAATGCAAGTACTTTAAATGTAATTACAATGCAACAACATGCATGTACATAATATGTAAATTGTATCAAATGGTTAAGTACATAGTAGTTAAGGCCACCTAATATAAAGTGGGTCTGTCAAACTAGATTTTTACACTTTCTGAAGGAAATGTGAGTGCTGTTACTAGAGCGTTTTGGTGATTACTGACGGTAAGTAAGCAGTATTTTTGTCTTGTTTTTCAGTGGAAATATCCAAACATCCATCAAGAAGAAACATTTACCTGATAAGCAAAACTGCATTAGATATTGTGGCTTGTTTCCATTCTTACCCCACTGGCAAACTGTTGTTGGGGTTTAGTTTTGGGGTTTGGTTCGGGGTTAAAAATTGTAAGAACACTCGTTCAAAACCCTGAAGTGTCTCTTTCTTCTGTGAAACATAATAGGGATTTTCTTATTAAAATCATGGTTATGTTTAGGGTTTGGGTTAGGGGTTTAACTTGGGAAAAATCATAATTGTTTTGTGGTTTGTTTGTTTTTCTCTATTGAATTAAAGGGATAGTTCACCCAAAAATGACAATTCTTCTCGTCATTTACTCACCCTCATGCCATCTCAGATGTGTATGACTTTCTCTCTTCTGCAAAACTAAGATTTTTAGAAAATTATCTCAGCTCTGTAGGTCCATACAATACATACAAAGTCAATAGGGTCCAAAACTTTGAAGCTCAAAAAAGCACATAAAGGCAGCATAAAATCAAACCATACGACTCCAGTGGTTAAATTCATGTCTTCAGAAGCGATATGACAGCTGTGTGAGAGAAATAGATAAATATTTAAGTCCTTTTTTACTATAAATTCTCCTCCCTGCCCAGTAGGTGGCGATATACTTGAAGAATGCGATTAACCAAAAACAAAAGTACGTGAACGTGAAAGTGGAGATTTATAGTAAAAAAGGTCTTAAATATTGATCTGTTTCTCATCCACATCTATAGTATCACTTCTGAAGATATAGATTTAACCACTGGTGTCTTATGGATTACTTTTATGCTGCCTTTATATGCTTTTTGGACCTTCAAATTTCTGACCATTGAATGGACATACAGAGCTGAGATATTCTTCTAAAAATCTTAGTTTGTGTTCAGCAGAAGAATGAAAGTCATACACATCTGGGATGGCATAAGGGTGAGTAAATGATGAGAGAATTTACATTTTTGGGTGAACAAGCCAATTTCACCCTCTCCTACTATTATTACGAATTGTCATGAGATGGGGTTAAAAAACAAAAAACAATTTGCTGATATGGTTAGACAAATGAACTTCATTTAAGATACTGTATATGCTATGAAAACAAGCCATATTATCTTCCACAGTTTTGCTTCTCTGGTAAATTTGCCTTGTTTTAAGGATGTATAGACTGATTAAGACATTTTTTTTGTTTTTTGTTTTTTTGCAGTAATCGACTAATGATTACAGAATCTAAAATGCACCTCACAGTAATGTATTATCACACTAGAAGAAATCATTACTGGCATTATGCTTACAAATCCCTAAAAACTGTAACTCTTCTGTGCTGTAAATGCATACAAGTTCAGCGGAGAGCATATAGTGCAGTCTATTTTTAACATGCCCAATCATATTAGATATGCACAGACTGTTTCTAACCGTCAGTATGTACTTGGCATCCTTGGAGATCGTGAGAAGAAATGAACGATGGAATAAAAGAGCTCCTAAAAGCACAAGCTTCTCTTCTACTCCTCCACATCATCATCTCTCTCCAGCATTCTCTCTCAATCACCTGCGGCTTTACAATTCACTCCTCGCAGCATAAGGAGGCTTACCGATTACACAACACACAGATACACACATGCACGGCAAACCCAAAAGATGCTTATGGAATCGCTTTCCAAACCCAAAGCAGCGGTTTGAACTCATGTTCACATTCACAGAAATGTGCGGCCTGCAGGAACGCACAAACACACACACTCAACACGAAAACCTGTAGACTCATACAGAGTTGCATACATGTGCACAACATGCTAAAAGCCATGAACTATTATAAACACACACACAAACACACTGCATGCATCAAATGAGTGCTTAACAATCGCACATGTTCACATCTCTTGTTTTTGAAACAATGGATGATGTTACTGCACAGGACCCAAAATATGATCTACACCAGACAACAATTGCCATATGCACCATATTTACATTAAGTAGCCTATCAGAGTCTAATGGATGATCATACAGTGGCCAACAAAAGTATTTGGATGTTTAGTTGCACCATACCTAAAAGTGTGCATATTAAGGAAGGAGCGGACTGATCCTAAAGTATTAAAACTGTACTTTGGAAACTGATGTTGTATCAAGAGGATCAATGTGCTCACATAAAATATCAGTACTAAAGGTTTTACTAAACTAGTGATATTATTGTTTATTTACCAGGAAAAATTGTTGCATTTCATAAGATTTAAAGTGAAAACAAAAATGAACTACAGTATATTTACATTTATGCATTTGGCAGACACTTTTATCCAAAGTGACTTACAGTGCCCTTATTACAGGGACAATCCCCCTGGAGCAACCTTGATTTAAGTGCCTTGGTCAAGGACACAATGGTGATGGCTGTGGGGATTGAACCAACAACCTTTTGCTTTACCAGTTTAGTGCTTTACCAGTTTAGTGCTTTAGTCCACTACGCCACCACCACTCTGTATACTAGTATATAAGCGAATAGTTGAATATGATTGGATTTACTTCTTCTTTCACACATTTTAACAGATAGGCTGAAAGTCACACACAGCACTCAGTCACAGCACTCATTTGTTTTTTTAAATAATAATAAAAAATGATTGAAAATGCTTGTTGTTAATAAATTATATATATATAAAAAAATGATGACTGATAATTTGCAGTTTAGGTCAATAAAAAAAGTATAATGTTTAAGTATAATGTTAAAAGGCTAAAACTATTCATTTTATTCTCAGAAATAGCAAAAAACAACAACAACAAAAAAACAAAAAACAACAACAATATTAATAGAGTTATCATACTGGTATCGGTATCTGCAATATTGGCATTTTTGTACTTGGTATCGGATCAATAAGAAAATAAGTGGTAACGCCCATCCCTAGTTTGAATGTCACTGCATTAAATAACATATCAAAGCAAGTAGCATTTATTTTAAAGAAATAAAGCACACTTTTTGAGCCAGATATTCCACAAAAAGAAGTTTGTTAGGTTCAAAATGATTAAACAATAGATATAAGGTTTTTTTTGGACACTTATGTCAATTTAAACATTTCATAACAAATTATCAAAGCAAGTGTCGTCTGCAAACAAATGCTGCTCGAGATTTTCTCAAAACTAACTTATCTGAGCGTTTTTTGCTGAATGACTTTTATCAGACTGGTGTAATGATGAACCTGGACAATTCTTTTTTAAAACTAATGAGCGTCATTTTTATATGTGATAAGATATTTTCTTATTCCACCATGATTTGTAGAAAACCTATACAGCCATTTGTAGGTTTTTGTTTTTGTTTTTTGTTTTTGTTTTTTTAAATAGCAACACTGTGGCGATATCATACATTCCTCTGTTTGAGCTTCTATCTGCTTGGCTGACCAGTGGAAGACGAGGGGAAGTTTTTGGGAAAGCGGTTTGAAAACAAACAATATTTTTGCAATTCCGTTTAGGTACACTAGGGGCGCAGAAATTACACACTTGTTTTCACACAACATAAAATTATCGACAAATATTAAATGAACATGACATATCCTGATCAATTTTAAACTAGAATCTTAAAATAGAAAGTAGAGTCTTAAACTAAAACATTTATTCTGTGTGAAGAGAAAGATTTCTCTCATCTCTTTTCGATAACGTCTGTGGCCTCCAAAAATCATTGATCATTTCAATTTACATTCTGAAAGTGTTGACTCTAAAGGACTGTCGCTCTTGCTCACATATACAGCAGAGATCAATAAACTTTGCAGGAATATGCAGGAATTAATGCATGACAAATGAGTAGTCCTACATTAACACTTCAGTCACTACTATTAACTAATATAGAAACACAGTTAACTAATCAGTAAGTAATAGTGATCTGATGACTGTGGTAGTTCACTGTTAGCTAATCAGTATTTACTGAATTGTATTTGCCTAACTGATAACTACTAACTAACTATGGGTGAATAATAATAATAATAACTACTAATTAATTACTTATCACAACATTTACTCCTCAAAGTCCAGTGTCTAAAATGTGAACAATTATACTTTTATTGTCAACATGTAATTGCATCATCAGAGATGCATATGCATCATAACCGGTAATCAGTTATGAACTTAACACCGCTCTAAATCACTGGTCTACAGTACCTGGAAGAGTATCATGACTAGTCAGCTTACCTTAATTAAAGTTGTACTGTATGTGTCCAAACTATGCATTATTTGGGGTATCTTTTGTAATCATTAATGAATAACTTGTGCATGTTGCATGAGTTCTCCTCAAGAAGAGGCTAATATTAATCTCTGTGGGGCTTCACAAGAGACATTCAGCTGTTAAAGAACAGGGAAACTCTGAACAAACAGGAGGAAAATCTCAAAATATTTTAAATGTTCTGACACACTAATGTGCCCAAGGCCAGTATAAATAATCAATAATTGATCATGTAACATCATGTTTGTTGAACATGAACACAAGCAGGTGATGACTGACATATCAGGTCACTATGTTGATATGTTCAATATGAGAACAACAGGCTTTCAAAATGTCATTCTCAGCTATAACTAGAACTAAACAGCACATTTTAAGCAATGTACAATCAAATAAGTTTGCTACACTTAATAAATAACAGGTACTGTAAATAATAGGTTTTTAATCACTGTAATTAAAGGTTGCTGTTTGTTTTTACATGTCAAGTCAAATTTATTTGTATAGCGCTTTTCACAACAGGTGTTGTTTAAAAGCAGCTGCACATGAAATGATGCTATAACAGAAAATGATTGAATATAATGCCAATATTATTTATTTATGTTTAGAAATATTAGTGGTTAAAATTGGTAAACTAAGTAAGTGTTGTGGGTCAATGATTAAACAAAATTCTTTTATATTAACTATAAGTTTTAGTGTTAAAGTACTTGAAGTCATCTCGAATTAACTGAGGAAATAGATGTAGATGCATTGTCCTTTGATTTAATGGTTAATTCATTTTCTGTGTATTTTAAGAGAGTATTGTCCCTCCTTGATATTCATAGGTATCATTCAGTAAGGAGAATCGCAGTCCGGCTGGAAGCTTATGGCAGGTAATTTTGGTGAAATCCATCCTGAGCCCATGCTTCAGTCAGTGGCTCATGAAGAATCCCATGTCTTTGAGTTTGGATCAATTCAACCTCTGTGAAGTCTGTCTTAGTAGACTGAAGTGAGGTCTGGCTGGCACATGCTGCAGTTGGTCATCATCATCACTCAGTGATACAGTGGGAATTGGACATCAGCCAGGACCAGAGATAGATCTGGCAGGCTCTGGTAATATAATCCCAAGGTTTAGACAGGGAAGAATTACAATAAAATTATGACATTCAATTTAAAGCAGGGTTAAAGAATAAGAGAAGTGTTTTCTGTTCCGGCAGACCTAACTAAAGCAGCATTGCAATGACTTGAGGGATAAATTAGGTGTATGCCTGGCTGAATAGATAAGTCTTTAGTCTTAGTCTTTAGAGAGTGTGTCTGAGTTCCGAACACTGCTAGGAAGACTATTCCAAAGTTTAAAGATTAAACGCTGAAAATAGAAAGATAAGCAATGCTAAGCAGGCTAGCAGGCTACAAATACGAGTACTAGCTGCAACAGGAACAGGAAACAGCGCCACCACAGCATCACCAGCAGCGTCACCCTTTCTTCCAAAGAATCATGTCCAGGATCATTCAGTCAGAATCAGGCAGGCAGGCAGATAGTTAGAATGATAGACAGAACAAACAACAGAATGGTAGATAAATGAATGAACAAAAGATCAAACGATAGAACAAACAAACGATAGAACAAACAAATGATGCATGGACGGATGGACAAATGGATGATATATTGAGTTTAAAGACAGACAGACGGACGGGCGGATGGATGGATGGATTGAGTTTAAAGATGGATGGATCGATGGATGGACGGATGGATGGATGGATTGAGTTCAAAGATGGATGGATGGATGGATGGATGGGTGGATGGACGGACAGACAGATAGAGAATATTATATTCTTACTACATCCGACTGACTACATTTAGAATAAGCATTAATACTGCTTGTTTTTAAGCAGTATTCTACCCTAGTTTCTAGTATTCTAGTATATTCACCCAGAAAATAAAAAATAAAAAATCCTTTCTGTCACAATTTTGAAGTAAAATATGAACCTGTTGCAGCATCTTCACTTATGCTCAAACATGCACATACATCCATTAAGTGTAAAAGTTATGCATTGAGTTCAACCACAGATAAAGAAACACTTTCAGTATCAAAATATAAAATAACCATCTGTTTCTCCTTGTCTCCATGACTACAGGACAGATGCTGTCTGCTCAGCTGCAGTCACGACTACACCGGTCACTACATCTGATCAAAACTTAAGAGCGAGTGCTCACGTCAATAATTTATTTCCCCATAATAATATTCAGATGTGTGCATGTGTGTGTGTGGGATCATGTTTCACAGCAGATAAAAAGCTCTCGAGGATTACCAAGCGTTCACATCACGACACACTGCAGGCTGCATGAAATCATTTCACTGTTAAACTCTTAGACACTTTCAGACAGCTCTGGTGAAATGTTAATGAGGATCAAGTCCTTAAAAGAACAGCACATAATTAATGAGTTGTATATTCTATATCAATAAAAAGTGACAGACAGACAGACAGACACTCAGACAGAGATAGATAGATAGATAGATAGATAGATAGATAGATAGATAGATAGATAGATAGATAAAAAAATACACTTTCACCTTTAAAAGTAATAGGAAATGGCTAGAAAGTTAATGGAGGAATTGAAGACTGGGTTAGGGTTAAATGAACTGATTAACTGTATGTCAATGATAACAGAGCGCAACACCATCTTTGTAAAATAAACTTGAAGTAACGCGGACTAATGGCTCCAACACAAGCATATACCATCAATTAACAGCTTCAGAGCTCATTAAGTCGGTCTTTAAAGGATATAGTTATCGTTAAAAATCAATTTGTTTATTGAGAAATAAATAGGGGTTTTACTTCCAGAACCAGACTGTGGCACTTTGAAGGTTTGTATGTATTTGACAAGGTGTTCAGTTGATGTCCCAAATGTGTGGCGGCGTATGTTCTGAAACAAATCCAATCCAGCATGAGATGTCGACAGTTTAAGGGGCTTAATAACAGCATGACTGACAAAAACAGACATGATTCCACTTAAATCTCAAACACACGGATTAGAAAGTTCAGCACAACTTTAACACAACTTCAGAAAGAGATGTATTCCTAAAATGTAGCTAAAGACAGGAAGTGATGCGTTTGGGCGTGTTTAATCAACAGCTTTCATCTTTTGTGAAACTTTTTGTTTGTTTATATATTCAGCCATAGCTTTTATAATTCACCTTAGAAGGGTCAATAATGATCTGTATCTTTGTCAAGCCAGTATACTGTTGTTCTACAAACATTTCAAAATACCCTAAACCGAGACCAAAATTTCTAACTCCTTAGGGAGCTTTTAAGCTACATACGCCAACCATGGTGCAGACCTTCAGACTTTTCTGGAATAATGTGCTGTGTCTTTTATATATGATCTGACTTACAGTTTTCGCACAGCAGACAATCAAAAATCCCATAGATTTACATTGACGGAATGTTCAAACAGGCCAACGGAATGCTCGTTAATTCAAACTATATCTACCATCTATAATTTTTTTTAAATGTAAACAAACCCACAGAAGACCTTTGATCTGCTTTAAGTTGCTCTCTCTCTCTCTCTCTCTCTCTCTCTCTCTCTCTCTCTCATTAATGGTTTATCTATCTATGTGACTTTCTGTCTGACTACATTTTTAGCATTTGATTGTATGTGTCCAAATACAACCCAAAGACATTTATGGATTCTTTCCAAGGAGCTTGATGGGGAATGCAAAAATGCAGCGATATACTGTCTTTAGGAGAGAGAGCGAGAGAATTGTAGGGATATGCTGTTTCCATAGAAATAAGTCCATTCTGTCACTTTCTTACTGCTTTTATCCTGATACATTTCGATTTCACCAGCACTCTACACCCACATACTGTATTTTTCCATCAAAATAAGCTACCTGAACTACACAGCCAGGAATACAATAATACTAGATTTTTAGAGTACTAAAGTGGTGGTTGCTTACTGGCCCAAGTCAAAAGGGTCCACCCCCAAGTCTCTGTGATATTCTGGTCTCTAGATATGGCTCCGGCCACTACTTCATTGTAATTCTATGGGATTTTTCACCTGTTTTTACATCCACCAACCGAAAAATGCAAATCCAATCATTAAAAAGTAACAGTAATTTCCTCAACAAGCCGCAGGATTTGAGGCAGGGCCATGGACTTGAATTGCATGACTTGGACTTGATTTGGACTCGAGTCACAAATTTGATGACTTGCAACTCGACTCGACATAATCAAAGAAGACTTGCGACTTGACCTAGACAACAATGACTTGCGACTTGACTTGGACTGGAGCCCTCTGACTTAGAAAGACTTTATACCTTCGAAAACCAAAGATCAGGGTTTTACAATTAAAAATGTGCAACAATTCAACGATTTATTTCCCCAGTAAATAACTCATTTGATTTTCAAATCTGCATTTCCACGCTCCACATTCAACCAATCAGATAACCAACTAATCAACTTCTACAAGAATAGGACCAAGTTTGAAGATTGCTCATTCAAGGATGACACATCCAAAATGGTACCAAAGGTCATTTCATTTGGATATAAACAATACAATATCGAAGGCAACAAAAGGATTGCAACATGTGGTTTAAAATTGCAGACACTATATCAACAGCGTCCAGTTTTGTGAGGCATCTGAAAACCCACAGACAGAGGTAAGTTGAGATTGTTAACTGTTACACGTCAGCTCTGGTTCAGTAGCATTTAACTTATCGTGTTAGCTGTGTTAGCTGGGTTAGCTATCTAGCTACTTAGTTCCATAGAGCTCAGCGCTACTACAGTTTGGGCATGAATTATTTCCCATGCCTCATTCCTGAAACTAGCTAAAAGATGCACTGTGGACCAATGGTTGCCACCTGTCCTGTAAAATACAGGAAGTTGAAATTTAAGATGTTCATATGGTGTCATGGCGAAATCGTTCCAGATCGTTCATTTAACATTAAGTAGGACATTTTGACTAAGGGAGGTAAGGGGTCATCTGAAAAGTCCCCACTTTGTGTTAAAACGTGCTAATACTATGGAGGGTGTAATTACTATAGTAATTAATACTCTGACACTAATTTGGGCAAAGAGCACTAATAACTTGTTTAAGACTTGATGCTTAAAGTTGAAGACTTGAGACTTGAATGCAAAGACTTGAGACTTACTTGTGACTTGCAAAACAATGACTTGGTCCCACATCTGATTTGAGGTATTGGCAACACAAACAGTTCTGGAAGAGTTATGCAAGTTTAACATTAGAATTAGGGGTTTGTTCATATCCCTAACCCTACAGTAAGTATAAGCAATATTAATAGTGAAGCTTGCCTTTCACATACAGTAAAAATATCTAAACATATTTAAACTGAAGTTTGTAATTTCTGTGCCTAGCATCACCAGACAGAAAAGATGGGTTCTGGAAGTAAAAATATCATAATTTTTTTTCATGGGGAATTGATTATTAACGATGACTTAACAATTAACCTTTAAAGACAGACCTACCATGAGCTCCGTGGTTGTTCATCAGTAGTTTAAGCTTCTGAAAAGTCATTAGTCTAAAAAAAAAAAATTGTGTTTACTAGCAAAATTCCTGCTGAAGAACTACACTACCCATCCTGCAGAGAAATATCCACCAATCAGCAATTGCCCATGATGCACTCTGAATGATGCAATCGAGTCGGTCTCCCAACACTCTCAAACTACTTACATATTCTAATATATTGAAATTTTTGCAATAAACAAAATATATTGTCTCTTTACTTATAATCCACAAA